>NC_083571.1:118333341-118548341 GCF_027579695.1 Neoarius graeffei | reverse complement strand
TTTTGCTTTTTTCTGTGGTCTATCAGATATATTCCATTCAGCGAGCATGATACTGAACACGTCAAAGACAAGGAGCTGAATGGAATATATCTGATAGACCACGAAAAAAAGCCAGCCAATATTATTATTATTATTATTATTATTATTATTATTATTACTTATTATACATTCCTTTCAGGTGTTCAACACATCTTTCTCTTTCAAAATTCTCTCAAAATCTTCCATATTTAATGAAGCAAACCTGGCAGCCATGTTTGTTTATAAATTGTCACAGTCACTCGCTAGCGTGGAAGTTTTACATCTCCAACGTGTGACGTCATGTTGTCTTGACAACCGTACAATATCGTAAACCATATTCAACGCTCGTTCTCCATTGTGTAGAGTGATGTAATACATGTAGCATAAGCGATATGCTAACAATACTGCATGCTCTCAAACCAAATGAATGAAACCCGCTAGAAGGGAATAGAACACGTTTTTATTCCATCAAAAAATTCCCAATATTTCACTCCAATGACGTCACTCCTAGTGTTTTCCTGTTGACTAGACGTGCGTTGTCAAAATAGCGAACCGGTTCAAAATTAATATTCTTTTGATTAACTTAAGTAATTTTTTTTGTGGATGCGTCCATATAATATAAAGAACATTACATGCGGGGGGCGAAGATCTGAAGTTTATCTTCTTGTGTTGAAAATATTTTTATTTGTTCACATCACTCACTCGTGATATATGTACACTCACCATTCAAAGATAAACTTCATATCTTCACACAACCGTGTAATATCCCCCCTCTCTCTCGTGTGTATATATTTCATTCAGTGGCATGCAAAAGTTTGGGCACCCTTACTGAAAATGTCTGTTACTGTGAATAGTTAAGTGAGCAGAAGATGAACTGATCACCAAAAGGCATAAAGGTAAAGACGAGACATTTCTTTAATATTTTCCACAAGATTGCATTTTTATTTCCGTCATTTACAGGCGTAAAATACCAAAAAAAGGAAAAGGGCCTGAAGCAAAAGTTTGGGCACCCTGCATGGTTAGTACCTAGTAACCCCCCCTTTGGCAAGTATCACAGCTTGTAAACACTTTCTGTAGCCAGCTAATAATCTTTCAGTTCTTACCTGGGGGATTTTCACACACTCGTCCTTGCAAAAGGCTTCCAGTTCTACAAGTTTCTTGGGCTGTCTTGCATGCACTGCTCTTTTGAGATCTATCCACAGATTTTCAATGATGTTTAGGTCAGGGGACTGTGAGGGCCCGGGCAAAACCTTCAACTTGTGCTTCTTGAGGTATTCCATTGTAGATTTTGAGGTGTGTTTTGGATCGTCTTATTGTAGGACCCGCCCTCTTTTTAACTTCAACTTTTTTACAGATGGTGTGATGTTTTGCTTCCAGAATTTGCTGGTATTTATTCAAATCCATGCTTCCCTCGACCAGTGAAATGTGCCCTGTGCCACTGGCTGGAACACAACCCCAAAGCATGATGGATCCACACCCATGCTTCAGAGTCAGAGAGGTGTTCTTTTCCTGGAATTTGGCGCCCTTTTTTCTCCAAACATACCTTTGCACATTGTGGCCAAAAAGTTCTATTTTGATTTCATCAGTCCACAGGACTTGTTTCCAAAATGCATCAGGCTTATTTAGATGTTCATTTGCAAAATTCAGACGCTGAATTTTGTGGCTCGGATGCAGGAACAGTTTTCTTCTGATGACTCTCTCATGAAGGTCATATTTGTTCAGGTGTCACTGCATAGTAGAACAGTGCACCACCACTCCAGGGTCTGCTAAATCTTTCTGAAGGTCTTTTGCAGTCAAACAGGGGTTTTATTTGCCTTTCTAGCAATCCAACAAGCAGTTCTTTCAGAAAGTTTTCTTCATCTTCCAGACCTCACCTTGATCTCCACTGTTTCTGTTAACTGCCATTTCTTAATAACATTACGATCTGAGGAAACAGCTACCTGAAAACACTTTGCTATGTTCTTGTAGCCTTCTCCTGCTTTGTGAGCATCAATTATTTTATTATTCAGAATGCGAGGGAGTTGCTTAGAGGAGCCCATGGCTGTTGATTTTAGGGACAAGTTTGAGGAGTCAGAGAATTTATACAGCTTTGAAATCTGCATCATCTGACCTTTCCTAACGGAGAATTTGAACAAGCCACAGCTCAATAAGCTAATTAAGGTCTGGAACCTTGGTAAAAGTTACCTGAGCACTCAAATGTATTGGGGTGCCCAAACTTTTGCATGGTGTTCCTTTTCTTTTTTCACTCTCCAATTGTACAAAACAAAAATAATACACAAATCTTGCAGAAAACGCTGAAAAGAAATGTCTCGTCTTTACCTTTACGCCTTTTGGTGATCAGTTCATCTTCTGCTCACTTAACTATTCACAGTAACAGACATTTTCAGTAAGGGTGCACAAACCTTTGCATGCCACTGTGTGTGTGTAATATATATATATATATTTATATATATATATCCTAAATGTCACATCCCTAACATTTCATTTTACTTCAGGTTTTATACACTGTTTTCTGCAAAGGTCTTTTTAAAAAACATGTTGTTCATATGGTGCACGGCTCAAGAAAACCTGTCACTCGAAAGTCAAATGCTTGTTTTTTTCATAACTCTTATCTAAAAGCAATGTTTCAAAACGTGTTCTGCAATCTTCAAGCGAAAGTGGAAATATGTCACGCTTTGGCAAGCGCATCATTTCTGGTGTCTAGTGAAAATGTGTCATCTTCCTAACATGTCACATCCGTAACACTGATAAAGCACTATCTACACTACCATTCAAAACTCTGGACACGCCTGCTAATTCAGTGTTTTTTCTTTAATTTTATGAATTAAAAGTCACTTCATGTCTTAAAGTAAGGATGGATGTCGTTTCTCTTTACTTAGTTGTTCACTTCATGACATACCGTAATATGGATTACTACAGTTGTGGTGTGGAATCGGGCTATTTACTATATTTTTATTATTTACTATTTGAGCTCAAACGCATTAAGAAGCAAAAACTCATCCACTAATGACCTCTGGATGAGACACAGCTGTTCATTGAAAAGTATTCCAGGTGACTCCATCATGTAGTTAGTTAAAGAATGACTGACTGACTGACTGACAATAGTGTGTAAAGCGTCATCAAGGAAAATGGTGGACATGCTGAAGAATCTAAAATATGAAATGTTTTTTTGTTTTTATAGCACCTTTTTGTTTACCACATAATTCCGTATATGTCTCGTATGTTATTTCATAGTTTTTGATGTCTTCAGTTTTGTTCTACAGTGTAGAAAATACAAAATGCACAAAAACCTATGAACGAGTAGGGGTGTACAAACTTTTAACTGATGCTGTATATATAATGTGTATGAATATCTTACTTTCAGATTTTTGTCTGCCTGATAAACATACGGTCTCATGAGTCATCTAGCTATCGATGTGTGTGTTTTGATTTTCTAATTTGAAATTAAATTCTTGTACGCAAAAATATTGCTTTCTCTCCGTGCATCATGGATTTAGTCTTTTTCAGGTCCTGTCTTGAGCTGTAGCGCGCGCGCACACACACACACACACACACTCACTCACACACACACACACACACATACACACACACACACACACACACACACACACACACACACACACACACACACACACACACACACGACTCTGATTTGGACAGCATGAAACATTCACTGCATGTTGTTCACTCTGAGTCATCATACCTCTCCAGTGTGTCTCAACATAGCTTCTCTCCTCCCCAAGCCCAGTGTGTGTGTGTGTGTGTGTGTGTGTGTGTGTGTGTGTGTGTGGCTTTGTTGCGATGCAGAGGAGAGTGTGACGCTACAGTCCAATGAGGACAAGACAGAAGCTTGGAGTGTGACTCCAAAGAACAGAACCCACAGCAGGTATCAGGTCCAGATCCACTTTAAAAATGTTTGAAGGCTCGGTTTTAAGAAGGAGAAGCTGAAAGCTCAGATCCAGCACAGAGCTTCAGCATGAGCTATTGCACATGGCACAAAGAGCGCTCTGTCGCTGGAAACACGAGCCTATAATCACCAGTCTGTCACTGTGCTGTGCCTTTTGATCTGGATGGCCACATCATGTAGGAATGCCATCACTGCTGGATTTCTTTAGCTCTTCCTGGAGTCGTGACGATGACGGCATATATTTGAAGTGCTATGTTTAGAAAATTGGTTTCAGGGCAGAGAAACACGAATGTGAAAGTAAAGACCACCAGTGGTGTTTTTTCTCTCGGTAGTGGTGTAATGGGAAAGCACAAATGTATAATATAACTCAGTAACAGAATCCCATGCTGAGTAATAAATCCGTGTTACTGCTCGGTTTTAATGCGGCACAAGCAAGTGCAGGGTGTTTACACGTGCCAAGTGGTTTGGACAGCAGGTAAATGTTGCTCCACTTAATGAATGGTTGGATTGCAAACAAGCACATGAAGCAAATGTCTCTAAATCTGACTTCTGTCCAACATCAGCAGAGACTCTTGGGGATCTTTATAGTATTTCATGGCTTTTTTTTTTTTTTAGGGCTGAGGCAGAAGCTGGTTTGAAGGGGGAAGAGGCGTACTGCATATAAAATAAGCTGAAGTACAGTGAAAAGGACAAAAATCAGCCATAATGCACATCTACCTGCCTAATGAGCTCTTCCTCTGGTGTCTGTCGTTGACTTCATAATTCTTCGAAATTATTATAATTGCCAGATTTAAGTGATAATGTTGCATGTAAACTGTACAGTACAGTTTTTTACTCTACAGTTTTAGCTCCTACAGTTTGTGCACAACTCTGCACTGACGTTCATGAGGAATAGTTAACCTACCTAACTAACGACTGAACTACCTACCAAAATAAACTCATCATCAATAAACAAATAAATACAAACAAAATATTTTCTTACATTCACGTTTCCCCAAACCAATACCATTTAAACACACACCATGCCATATTCAGGATCTCTGAACTCATACGCACGAGCCTTCAAGGAGAACCTGGAACAAAACACTGATGAAGGAACAATGGTAATAAGCCAACAACCAGCACGAATGTTGCGAGCTAACTTGCGAATACAGAAAGAAGCTGTGCTAGCAAACTGTGTGGAGGTACAGGAGCTAATTTGCTAGAGTTAGCGAACTCACCACTTTGTTACAGGAGCTATTGGTATAAATACGCAGGTGATTATAGAAAATCACATGCGCTGATTGGTCGAGAGATTCAGACTATTCCTCGATAATCACCTCGAGCGACTCGACAAAATGGCGTCCAATCGCTTCGTCACCGTAAGTGAGGAAGAATCACAGATGATGAAAGAAAATGCTGTTCCTAAAAGCACTAAAGATGCTCCGAAGTTTGGTCTAAAACTATTCAAAGGGAAGGCGGGGTTGGGATTTATTTTATCAATTTCAAAACAAAGTATTTTATGTGATTTGGCGGAGAAGTGACACAAGTCTGTACCGCAAAGTTATTACACTTGCATGAAGATTTTGGAGTTTGAAATAAGTGATTTTTTAAAAATACAATTATTTTTTAAATCATCACCTGTGTATTTATACTAAAACAATTATCCACCTCAGACTCCATGAATATCGGTGAATAATTGTTAAATGTCCATCATGGCGTTGTTACCAAAAGTAAGAATGTGAAATTTTATATCATGTATATTGATGTCAGGCAGCTGATGAAGCGAGTTTCTCCACTTTTGGCAATTAAATAAGAGAGAAAAACATTCAATCTTTGTATTAAGGAACTTGTTCATTGTCCAGATTCTACTGAGACTCTCAACAAATGTTTTATTAAAGTGAAACAGCCTTTCGATTTCATAAAATTGGTGAAATTTAGTTCGCTCTGAAATGTGGTGATTGTGATATCTGTTTATTTCTGTAATATCTCACAAAATATCAGGCCATTCTGTGGCTGGGAAGTTGTTTAATTTGAGGGGATTAAAGCTAATAATGTGCATTTGTAACAAATAAGGTGTCGGGGAAAATTCTTTTTATGACCTACGCTTGAAAAATCTGAAAGCCCGTCTACCTTTAAATTCCCTAGAATAAAAATAAAGTAAGAAATATGTACATAAACAGAAAAATATTGGCAACCATTTATTTTATTGGAAATTTTTTTTCAGATTTAACTGGACATGTGTAGCACATTACATACATACTGTATATTTGTGGTACTGATTATACGAACACTGTCAAATGAATCTAGTCTTATTAATTGCTTTACCAAATGAGTGCATTTAATCTTAAAGCTGTACTGCCTTTCAGATTTTTCAAGTGTAGGTCATAAAAAGAATTTTCCCCGACACCCAATTATTTTTGTTTAGTGACCGAAAGCTACTGAATTCAAATCACAGACTTTCAATTTTATTTATTTATTTTTTTAAAATAGAACAATTAATGAATTTATCTCCACATGGCCCTAAATTCTCCGCTATTTTTTCCTGCTTCCCCATGACCCAATACAAGATATTACATCATGCATCCCGTGGTGGGCTTTCCCCGTTCACGCAAGGCATTGTGGGATACAAATTTGAAACAGGAGAGAAAAATGGAGGACGTGAGTGTGCAAATGAAACGTGAAAGAGCGACTACAGTAACGGAAAGAAAGTGATAAGAAATGACGTTATGTTCTATACGAAGGAAAGGAAACGCAGGACCAAACTAATAAATATTGGCGCTCAGCGAGCACCTCGGTGTGATCAGCTGTTCGTTTAGCGACAGAATGATGGAACTGTCAGTGCACGCTCAAAGGGAAACCTGTAGATGGCAGTAATGCAACACCGTGGATGCCAGCTGCTGTAAAACCCAAAAGAAGAAGAAGAAGGTAAACCTGCGCATGCGCACACGGACTTCCTCTGTCTGCTTGACTGCGCGAAGCGAGCGATTTCATGCACATTATTTGCTTTAATCCCCTCAAATTAAATAACTTCCCAGCCACAGAATGGCCTGATATTTTGTGAGATATTACAGAAATAAACAGATATCACAATCACCACATTTCAGAGAGAACTAAATTTCACTGATTTTATGAAATTGAAAGGCCGTCTAGCTTTCAATATATTTCTTGAAGTTTAACAAAAAATGGTAATTCAACACAGTGTTCAAAATGTTTAACTGGCAGTGCATGTGTGGTCCAGAATTAAACACTTTCTGTTCTATAGGTCAAGACCGCCTATTTTTCTGTAATGACACAGAGTCATGTGCTGAATTTCACTGAGAACTGGAAGGCAGGAGAACAGTGGTTGCCCTATTGAAAATCTGTGGTTACCACACAGAGAATTCAAACGTTATTAGTGCTGAAAAACTGAATAGTGTTAACTTGACCTTGGTGATATGAGAACTACAGGCACCTGGACAAGGACTCAGACAATTACTTTCTGGTCAACCAGGGTTAAGTTGTAGGAGATGGAGCGTACACATCTGTCTAAACAAAGCAAACTAAAAAACAAGTTTGATTTGTGCACACCAGCCAAATATCAAAGAGTCTTCACAATGTTCTTTCTTAGCACTCGGCAGACAGGACATCCATTAACACTCCAGCTGAGAAGAGTTTAAGGAGTTTTGGGTCGATTAAAGAAATTATTTGAGACATTTCAATAGCACAGATAGATCAGTTATAATGGCAAGAAAAGCTTGGTTTATATACAGCGCCTTGCGTAATGGTACACTGTAATTCAAAACCAAGATCCTGAATGGCCCGGTAAAAGCGCCGCCCTTCCTCTGAAAATCTGTAGCAAGGTAAGAAAATGGCTGTTCACCAATAATCTCCATCCAAACTGACAGAGCTTGAGCAAATTTGCCAAGAAATACAGGCACAAAATATCAGGATCCAAATTCGCAAAGCTGATAAAGACTAATCACAGAACACTTACAGCTGTAATTGGGGCCAGAGGTGGTTCTACTAGGCACCAGGTG
Source organism: Neoarius graeffei (assembly GCF_027579695.1). Taxonomy (NCBI): domain Eukaryota; kingdom Metazoa; phylum Chordata; class Actinopteri; order Siluriformes; family Ariidae; genus Neoarius; species Neoarius graeffei. Next base: position 118,540,418 of record NC_083571.1, on the reverse strand, counting down.
AACACGAACAAATGTTTATTGTTTTGTTTAATTACCTCCACCAACTTTGTTGGAAGAGGTTACAGTATGTTTTCGTCTCTGTTTACCTGTTCCCATGTAAGTCAAGAAGTAGTGAACAGATTTTGATGAAATTTGGTGGAAAGGTGAGCCATGGGCCAAGGAACAATTGATTAGATTTTGATGCAACTCTGGGTATGTATGCGGATCCAGAATTTTTTTTTTTTGGCTGTTCCCAATATAACTCAAAAAGTAGTGAATGGATTTGGATTAAATTTGGTGTACAGCTTAAATATTGTCTTAGGTTCAAGTGATTTGATTTTGATAATATGTGGCTTGGTGGATGTATGCACTCTAATGGGTGCCCTTCCAGTTAACCTTTGTGTCACAATGGAAATATTATTCACATTCAAATGTCAGACATGGTTTAAATCAGATGGTAAAAATCCCAGTTAAGTCCATTTCAGTTCCAGGTTGTAACACTACGACATATGGAAAAGTTTGAAGGGGGTGATACAAGCCATTGTATATTACAGTGGCATGCAAAAGTTTGTGCACCCTTACTGAAAATGTCTGTTACTGTGAATAGTTAAGTGAGCAGATGATGAACTGATCACCAAAAGGCATAAAGGTAAAGACGATACATTTCTTTTCAGCGTTTTCTGCAAGATTTGTGTATCACTTTTGTACAATTGGAGAGTGAAAAAAGCAAAGGAACACCATGTGAAAGTTTGGGCACCCCAATACATTTGAGTTCTCAGGTAACTTTTCCCAAGGTTCCAGACCTTAATTAGCTTATTGAGCTGTGACTTGTTCAAATTCTTCATTAGGAAAGGTCAGATGATGCAGATTTCAAAGCTGTATAAATTCTGTGACTCCTCAAACTTGTCCCTAAAATCAACAGCCATGGGCTCCTCTAAGCAACTCCCTCGCATTCTGAATAATAAAATAATTGATGCTCACAAAGCAGGAGAAGGCTACAAGAACATAGCAAAGTGTTTTCAGGTAGCTGTTTCCTCAGATCATAATGTTATTAAGAAATGGCAGTTAACAGAAACAGCAGAGATCAAGGTGAGGTCTGGAAGATGAAGAAAACTTTCTGAAAGAACTGCTCGTTGGATTGCTAGAAAGGCAAATAAAAACCCCTGTTTGACTGCAAAAGACCTTCAGAAAGATTTAGCAGACCCTGGAGTGGTGGTGCACTGTTCTACTATGCAGCGGAAAACCGTTCCTGCGTCCGAGCCACAAAATTCAGCGTCTGAAGTTTGCAAATGAACATCTAAATAAGCCTGATGCATTTTGGAAACAAGTCCTGTGGACTGATGAAATCAAAATAGAACTTTTTGGCCACAATGTGCAAAGGTATGTTTGGAGAAAAAAGGGCGCCAAATTCCAGGAAAAGAACACCTCTCCAACTCTGAAGCATGGGTGTGGATCCATCATGCTTTGGGGTTGTGTTGCAGCCAGTGGCACAGGGCACATTTCACTGGTCGAGGGAAGCATGGATTCGAATAAATACCAGCAAACTCTAGAAGCAAAACATCACACCATCTGTAAAAAAGTTGAAGTTAAAAAGAGGACGGGTCCTACAATAAGACGATGATCCAAAACACACTTCAAAATCTACAATGGAATACCTCAAGAGGCACAAGCTGAAGGTTTTGCCCGGGCCCTCACAGTCCCCTGACCTAAACATCATTGAAAATCTGTGGATAGATCTCAAAAGAGCAGTGCATGCAAGACAGCCCAAGAAACTTGTAGAACTGGAAGCCTTTTGCAAGGACAAGTGTGTGAAAATCCCCCAGGTAAGAACTGAAAGATTATTAGCTGGCTACAGAAAGTGTTTACAAGCTGTGATACTTGCCAAAGGGGGTGTTACTAGGTACTAACCATGCAGGGTGCCTAAACTTTTTTGTTTTGGGCTCTTTTCCTTTTTTGTCATTTTGAAAATGTAAAAGATGAAAATAAAAAATAGTTTTTGCTTAAAATATAAAGGGAATGAGTCATCTTTAACTTCATGCCTTTTGGAGATCATTTCATCTTCAACTTGCTTAACTGCTCACAGTAACAGCGATTTTGACCAGGGGTGCCCAAACTTTTGCATACCACTGTGTGTATATATAATATGGCTCTCCATCTTGGTCATGTTTAGATACCTGGTTAAGGAGGTAAAACCTGGAATCAGCATTTGAGAGTGTTTCTTTTGGTGACAGTTGATTGTGTTTGGTGCATAAAATTATTGGTCCATGATTTTGTGTGTGTGTGTGTGTGTCCGTCCACAGCACTGTGTCTAGACTCTAGCAGGGGTGTCAAACCTGATCCATAAAGGGCCTTGTGGCTGCAGGTTTTCATTCCAGCCATGCAGCAGCACACCTGACTTGGCTCATTCAATCAACTGAACTGTCTTCACACAGTCAAATACTTGCAGCCACACCCACCCTTGATTAAAGGGTGGGTGTGTCAGTTGATTGAATAAGCCAAATCAGGGTGCTGCTGCATGGCTGGAATGAAAACCTGCAGCCACACGGCCCTTTATGGATCAGGTTTGACACCCCTGCCTAGAGCATGCTTTTTTTTTTTTTTAAACTCAAAGGCTTCCCCAAAACACCGGTTCCTCATTGGCTAGGAAAAAGAAGTTTTAGCACGTGACCGTGGATAGGGGAGAGCGGGGTAAGATGAGCCACTTTTTACATTTTTCATCATAACTACATTTTAAAGCCATTTTTGCTTCCAGTCTACACACCATACCAAATTTCAAAGTGTACTGTTACTATCTGAGCAAAAAACAATTGATAAGCTCTTATGGTTAGAGTGATATTACCTCTTGAAAAAAAAATGTCAAGTGGCTCAACTTACCCCATGCACGGGGTAAGATGAGCCACTGTGTGGGGTAAATTGAGCCAACACAAAACATGTTAGGTTAACAAAGTAAACAACTTTTATTATTAGAAATGCAATCAATGAATCAAGTCAAGTCAATCAAGTGGGGGATAGGGCCGTTGCATAGAGAAGGGGAGATGAAGAGAGAGGTGATAGAACGAGATGGGATAGGGAGGGATAGATAGATGGATAGAGAGAGAGATATGTGTAGATAGATAGAAAGAGGGATGGTTAGAGAGGGAATGAGAGATATACTATATTATAGAAATTACTAAAACAGTAGCACAGTGCCAAAAAATCTTATTTCTTTCAGTAGGTTAAAACATTGCTAAAACATGCAGCAATCATTCCATCAATCATTCAATCATTTCATCATTATTCAATGTTCCAAGCGTTCAAATGGCAAGGGAACACCATTTGCCTCTCCCTCCATGCTGTCCCACCAACAGTAAAGGGGCGGGGCAATTTTTTCACAATATCCTGTCTTGACAGGACAGCCTCATCTTTCTCTTTGAAGACAAAGGTCGGCTTTCTTGCAGAGCCATGGCATGACCGGCTTCTTTTGACAAATCTTGCCTCTATTTCGAAGACATCCAATTTGATTATCTGGCCAATGAAGTAATGCACTTTCACCAACTTGGTCTCTACCTCTCCATTCTTTATCTTTTCAATGAACCTAGTCAGAGTCATCCTGTCCAAATGCATATCCCTCGCCACAGCCTGAATAGGCCTGCCTTTCCTGACTTCCTCTGCGGCTCTCTCCAAAACTGCACGGGATTGTGCGGCCCTGTCTGTTTTTCTTTTGTATGAGTGTGGCATCATGCACACCTGTAATAACAGAGGGCATTATTTTATTTATTAAAAACCTTTTAAACACATTATTTATATTAACATATTATTTATTTGTTTATTTGTTGTTGTTGTTGTTGTTGTTGTTGTCATATATGACCAGTAAATGTGAAAACTTAAGTGTCATCCATATTGGGTAAGCTCAGCCACCAATGGGGTAAGTTGAGCCAGTGGCTCAACTTGCCCCATATCTAATGGCTCATCTTACCCCGTGGCCACCATTTTGTAGAAAAATGCTAATAAAGGGGATTAGGCTAATCAAAATTATTTTATTAGCATTCATATCATAGCTTAGAAAGCCACTAACTTAACCCTAATGTGTCTAAATATTATTCTACTTTTGTCTTCTCTAAATCATCTTCACTGTGGACAAACATGGAATTGACTTAGAAAGCACAAAAACACATTTTTATAAATATCTCCCTCACCTAGTTTGACATGTGGTGCTCCTCTCCACAAGTGTAAGTAAATGGTCCCGCCCCCCTTTGAATGTGGTCACATGGTCACATTTGTTTACTGTTTCTTAGAAACAGGGGGTGGCTCATCTTACCCCCTGGCTCATCTTACCCCGCTCTCCCCTACCCTAGTGCATTGTGGGATGTGTGCATACGCAGATTTTAAACCATATATACTACAGCTCGTTCAATACTCAAACCATACAACTGAACCGTTGGCAAATCTCGCCAGTTTGTCACAAACTTTCCAAGTAATTTGTGCGATTTTCACGAAAAGCAGATGCAGCGAGACAGATTGATCTCTTGTGTCCAACATGGTACTTTCATTTTGATTATTTAAGCTGAGGAACAAGTGTTTAGCCACTTCTGAACACCAGCACCCCTCGTTTCAGAATCATCAGTTATATGCAAATGATGTTTAAATATGCTAATGCCCATATTTCCTTCATGGTGTTTTTAGTCACGTTTTAAATGACTGCCGGAAGCATGGTTTGGCAACTGAACACATTTTCAGCTGAACTTGATGTCAAAATATACAATTTTGTGCATTGTTTAGGCCTAATTAATGCATGTACAGTATGTAAATTAGTCAGTATATGCAAATCATATAAGATATGCAGATTCACTGGTTGAGACACTTTAAAGATGTTCATGGCCCACAGAAACTTCCAGATATTATTCAAGCAATAAAATAAAGAGAAAACCTATCGATATTACCATTGATCTTCATAAACTGTCTGTAAATTTGATAATTTATTATGATTAGCCTCATTGATTATGCACATAACTTAAAAAATAAAAATGTCTGGATTTTGTGGGGAAAAACAACGTAGCACAGAAAATTGTCAAATTTGATGATTTAGTAACAAAAATACGCAGTTTTATTCCCAGGATTAGCGCTTGCTAATTGCCTATTGTTTGATGCAGGCTCATTTCTCTGAAAAGAGCAATATCCGAGACATAAACTGTCCATAAAAACTGAACCACTAGACTGATTTACATGATAAAACAATGTCTTACACAGTAAACAGTATATTAGTGTTGAAGTTAATGGTGTGTCGTCGTCACATAATGTATGTAGAGCACCATTGGGAATAGTTTGGTTTCCAAGGGACCTGCAGTAAACACAGTTCTGCACTTCATTGTCCTTAGCCAACTTCAAGGAACTCCCTTCCCCCAGGGACCCTAGATGAAGTGGCCTCCCTGCGTTCTAAAGGTCACCATATGGCTAGTGGTCCACATGGTTATTGTTGGAGCTGATTAGGCCTACAGAGTACACACCTCGTTAAGCTTTGTATGAAAAGGGCTTTTTTCCTTAAGGGTGGAGGTGGGCAGCGATATTTTTAAATGTGGTCAATGTGAGACCCTGTGAAGTAATCAGAATTGGGTCTGTACTATAGATTACACTCAGGCTTGAGTTTAAATGTCCAATTCAATTTTAACTCCATTTATTAGTTTATCACAAAGATAAAATTCATGATAAAAGTAGGCTGGTGAGAAATCCTTGGTGGCAGGATTTCATTTTCAAGGCAGGTGATCATAAGCGTCATTGGAGCGTGTCACTGAGTATTCCACCACCAAGTTAGGTCATACCTGCCTTCCAAAACCCTCAAGAAATCAGGGACCAATAAAAATAATGACACAATCTCTGTTATAGTTATTACTTGAATGGCAAATTGGTAGACCTGGGTAAACCATGACTGGCTCTCCTCATCCCTGAAGAACACATGGTAGGTATGACCCAGTGGTACAGAGTCTCCAGTGTCAGTGTATTGTAACTGTAGTTCCTTTACATTTTCAGGATGGAGGGGTTTGTGGATTCTGAGTTCTTGGTAACTGGAGTAAACAATGTGAGGAAGTACAAAAGAAAGCAAATCATGTGTTTGCTGTCTTACAAAGTAATGTCCACTGTGCTCCACATAAAGTTAAAGAATATGCATATCAAGCCCTTCTACGACCCATTACCAAGTATGCTTGTACATCTTTGAGCCTTTATACTGCAAAGAGAATTACAACCATAGAATCATGTCAAAGGCGTGGTGGCATGGTGGTGTAGTGGTTAGCACTGTCGCCTGACAGCAAGAAGTTTCCAAGTTCGATCCTCACAGCTGACAGGGAGGATTGAACTGAGCTGTGTGGAGTTTGCATGTTCTCCCTGTGTCTGCATGGGTTTCCTTCCACAGTTCAAAGACATGCAGATTAGGTAAAACACCCAGCCACTGGTGTTGCACAAGCCAGTGCATACTTAGTGCTGGTCCCATCCCGGATAGATTGCGGAGGGTTGCGTCAGGAAGGGCATCCAGTGTAAAACCTATGTCAAATCAAATATACAGAACAGATTCGCTGTGATGACCCCGAACGTACGGGAGCAGCCAAAAGAAGAATCCGTTCAGACCAGATTTGTGTTCAACAACTATCAAAGATCTACAAGTGTGTCTTCTTTACTTAACGAGCTTCACTGGCCATCACTTTAAGAGCGAAGGACACAGATAGACCTTTCTCTCTTTTACAAGATCCTGTATAACTTAGTTTTCTTAATGTACCTTTTCCTAGAGGGCAGCATGGAGGTGCAGTGATTAGCACTATTGCTTCACAGCAAGAAGGTTCCAGGTTTGAACCTCATGGCTGATGGGGGCCTTTCTGTGTGGAGTTTGCATGTTCTCCCTGTGTCTGCATGGGTTTCCTCCAGGTGCTCCGGTTTCCCCCACAGTCTAAAGACATGCAGATTAGGTAAAATACCCAGCCACTGGGGTTGTACAAGCCAGTGCATACTTGGTGTCTATCCCAAGCCTGGATAGACTGGGGAGGGTTGCGTCAGGAAGGGCATCTGGTGTTTTTTTTTTTTTGCTTGCTGCAGCCAGTGTGGAACTGTCTCCCACCTGACGGTGTCAATGCTAGAACACTAACTTTGTTTAAGGCCCTCGTAAAGAATACCAACATACTTGCTGCCAAAGTTTAAACGGGCCACCCATTGCCATGATTAGTATGACTAAAGGCAATTAATGTGATTAAAGATAAAAGAAACATGAAATCTCTGCTTTTTTCATTTTATTAATGTTAAAAGAGAAAGAAAAATGAAGTTGGTGAAGGAACGATTGTTTATAGTTTGAGCAAGAGTGAGCTTATAGTGAATATCAGCACAGCTGTGATTCGGAGTAGGCACAAGCTCACAGGGCGAGGAACTCATGACATTTCGGAAACAATATGGTCAAATGTTCTGTTTGTTTTGTACATTCCTGTTAAAGGTTCTTCCCGTAAAATTGGCGTCCCTTTTTCTAACGAGCTTTCACATTATAAGTCCTGAAAAGTATCGTTTGCTATATCCGCTGATGATGTCACTAACTCCAGCAGTGTAGTAACCGTTTCGAACTGGGAAGTGGAATTTTATTTGGTGAACACAAGCTAGAAAAGTGACACACACAGTGAAATGTCCCACTGCACCTTGTTTCAAGCTACATCCCATCTCACTATCGATTATTTAACTATAACAACACAACTGCTGTGTTTTATTCCTTACATATTAAAAACAATCTGATTTCAACATTGTAACACAATAAGTGCATTTATTCTTGGCTTTAGGGCGGCACGGTGGTGTAGTGGTTAGCGCTGTCGCCTCACAGCAGGAAGGTCCGGGTTCGAGCCCCGTGGCCGGCGAGGGCCTTTCTGTGCGGAGTTTGCATGTTCTCCCCGTGTCCGCGTGGGTTTCCTCCGGGTGCTCCGGTTTCCCCCACAGTTCAAAGACATGCAGGTTAGGTTAACTGGTGACTCTAAATTGTCCATGACCAAAAGCAGAGGAGTGGCCAGCCAGCTGTACTTACTTGGCCAAGAAACCCTAGGAAAGGGACCCAACCCAGAACACACTGGATGGGCGAAGAAGATGCTGATTATTCTTGGCTTTAGTTCTGATTATTATGTAATTTTTACCCCTAAAATGTAAGTTTGTCGTTTCATAATTATCTTGTCTGTCCGTAAGGCCGATGAGCTGTTGCCATGGCGTGGCGTCCGTCGTCCACAATTCAGTTAAATCGTATCTCCTCTGTTGATTCTCCACAGATTTCCGTTCTGATTGTTTTGTTTGAAAGTACTCATCACCTCACACAAAACTTAATCGTTGTTTTGTCAATTTTTTTGTGAACAAATTACTAATTAGGTCAACTTAACACATATTTTCTTCTGATTAGAATTGTATCTCCTCTCTCATTGATCATGCAAATTCAGTTCTGATGGATGCTTTGGGTCGACCTTCACTCGGGGAATAAAATGTAGTGGTTTGTTGATGTTCCTGTTGTAAACAGTTAGTGGTGGAGGTTGGTCCTCTCTCTCTCATATCGTCACATTTCAGTTCTGTTTGATGTTTTGGTTGTCATGGTTGTTTTGATGGCAGACCAGATGAGCTCCTACACCCTTGACGTTCTGGTTACTAAGTGAAAAGCTTAAATAACACCATGAAGATCTTTCTATCTAAACCCATATGGTTTGGTAATTCACTCTGTTAGTTGGCTTTCGAAATGGAAAACATGAAATATTGGGACAGGGAATGACTCCTGTCAGATTGCCCACCTCTGCATGAATCATTCTCCTTTGGTGTTAAGCTGCATGTGTATGTCTTTAATCACCCTCTTGTTTTTGGCCAGTTTTGATGCTCATCTTTAGAGTCATGCATTAAACCAGTAAGAGAGAGAGAGACAAATAAAGTGAGAGAAGACTCAGCATCTTCTGCTTTCATTTTTTCCATTACTGGTCCAAAGCCTCTAATCTCATTTTGACAGTGCCTTTATGTCTTTTGTGGGCAAAGGCAGAAGAAGGGCCCTCTGTTTCCAGCTGTGTGAACTGCTGCCGTGTGGAATTCGTGGTGGATTTTCTACCTAATTACCCTCCATTTTCTTGTGCAAAGGGACGCTTTTTTTTTCCTATGGAGGAATGTGATCTGGCTTTAGCATTCCTCAGGTTTGGTTATTTTTCTCTAAGCTAGGCTCACGCTCTACATTAGCCTACTTGTTTGGGCCCAGCAGAAGCGTGTAATTCCACCAGGACAGCTCCGACTCTCCAAGCACAGCATCAGAGATAACATCTTCACAGCTTATTTTATTCAAACTCAACTCAATTATTAGTACCATGTGCCTATGGCCTGCACCATCGAAGCCTCCCTAGATTGAACAGTAGCATGGATTATGCTTTAACATACAGTATGTATGATTTAAAAAGCTTAGTACTAAGAAGTGAATAGTGGGTTTTTCTTGCATCACATCTGATTTTCTGTATCAGTAGCCAATCCTGATGAAGATAAAGTGGTTACTGAAGAAGAATGAGACTGAATAAGACATTCTATAGTATAAAAGTGGTATAAAATCCTACAAGTCAAAAATTTGAAAACATCTCAATTGTCTCTCTGTATGCAATCAAAAAAGTTGATGATGATGATGGAACCTGATCTATAGACCAAGTGATGAAATGAAGAGTGCACCAAGCAACAGGACAAACTCATTTTTTCTACAATAAATTGTCCACATTGTGAAACTGGGGGTTGCTAGTTGCACTGTTTCATGAGGGGGAAAAAAATCAAGGAATTGAGAAGCAGTGCTGCTCTGAAGAGAATGGGGTAACGATATTAAACATCTGTGTTCACCAGAAGAAATCTTGCATCTTAAACCAGGATTAAGTAAAAAACTTCAAAAACGGACTGAAATACTATAGAAAGTAGAGAAATGGATGTTGTTTAGTCCAGCCTTTCTCAGCTGGGGTGCCGTCTGGCTTCGTTAGGGGTGCCGTCAAAAAATTATATATTCTAACATTGAAATAAATAAAATGAATTAAAATTCCAAAAAAATGATAGTTACACTAATGCAGATCATCGCCACCTCATGCATCATCAAAATTTGTCTCACGGCCCCCTTTCCCACGTCACAACGTCACTGCCGGGGTCAGCGTGACTGCGTATATTTTATATGGGGCTGCCTTGAGAATTTGCATACTTCTGAAGGGTGCCGTGACTGAAAAAAGGTTGAGAAACGCTGGTTTAGTCGATATATGTGGAAAAAGTGGTGTGGATTCATGGTGTTGTGCATCGTGGCAACATACAGCAAGAATGAGCCAGAAACATGCAATCAGTTACCAAAACATTAACATTTTGCGCATTTAAACTTAACAAACCTCAGACTCACATTCTGAATATGTGTGTATTACGAGCTCAAACTGTTCTACTGAGTTGAAGAAAGGCACCTCTTAGTCTCATTTTTATGTCTCATTAATGTTAAGTATTTTTAAGCACACATATATAATCCATGCTACTGTTCAGGCAAGGCAGGCTTCGATGGTGTGGGCTGGAGGCATGTAGTGCAACTAATTGAGTTGTGTTTGACTAAAATGATCTGTGAAGATGTTATCTCTGCTGCTGTCCTCGAGAGTCGGATTTGCTGTGGTGGAGTTAGACGCTTCTGCTGCACCCAAACAAGCAGGTTAATGGAAAGTAACAACTGTACTCCAGTAAAAGTGTTGCTACTTTATAATAATAATAACAAGACCGTCAATGAGGGCGTAACTCACTCTGGCCTCGTATAGTCCAGAAGGAACGATCTAAAGTGGGCCACCTTGCACAATAAATGTTGTAAGCTATATACACTATATACAAGCTATGCATACTTGCATATCCACCCTAGGCATATCGACCTATTTACCAGAAAGAATCCAAAGTGGTGAGGAATTGACCAAGAAGAAGCGATTTTTGTTGAACTGCTCATTAAGGTTTAATTAGTCCATATCTTCATTAATAATTGTAATTAAGCAAATGTGGGTAGAAACTATACGCATCCCAGGCAGACCTACCTTCCTGCCAAAAGGAATGAAAATGGGTGAAGAATTGAGAGAGAAGAAGCAATTTTCGTGAAATGTGGATGATGACAGACAACACATGATGCCATAAAGTCATCACCTGTTGGCTGGATGACCTAATAATGATTCAAGTAGAGGTGAAAGTATTCATCAAAATAACACTCTTTGTTGGCTGTCCATCGCTAGCGATGATGACTGCTTGATGAGGATGCTCAGAAACGCAGATGGGTCGCGAGGTCCACACCAGAGTGACAGAGTTGCCCACAGCGGTGGCATGAATGACCTGGCTGAGCTGCCATAGAATGTCTGGGCTTATGAGCTCTCACATACTATTCTCCTCTCTTAACGAAGTGCCTTGCACAGCGAGGTAAGACAAACGATGTCGTGGCCCCATCGTGTTGTCTCTCTGGACCTCCAGACCTGATGCCAAGTGGTGCACAAAAGTGCCACAGACCTGACGGGTATGGAAGTCACCCCACAGTGACAACTGACTTGCCGAGTGATGCCATCCATTGGCTGTTTGAGTGGCTCTTCCACATGCCATCTGGTGGTGTGCCATTGACCCTGTTGGGTTCATCTGCCACGTTGCACTGAAAAGTGCCCTGCTGCCAGCACCTTATTGGTGATGCACTATTTAACCCATAGCTGGAACCCGGGCAGGTGCTACCACTCCGGGTCAGAGTCGACCTGGGAGTAATGGGGATTAAGGGGTAACTCCACTTTCCCCAATACTCAAGTCCTCCCGGACCTGAGACTCCCCACCGGTTGCAGTTTAAAGTCAGACCCAGGGCTAATAATATAACTACTTGAGGATGAGTAAAAGAAGAATCTCTTAAAATGACAAAAGTAGTGAGTAATTTGTAAATTTATAATCTATTACATTCAGATGTATTAGTATATCAGTTACACCTAAAATAAAAATTAATGCTCTAATAAACACAACATAAAATCTGTTTATTCAAGTACTATAAAATTTTTAATAATAGTGGCACGGTGGTGTAGTGGTTAGCGCTGTCGCCTCACAGCAAGAAGGTTCTGGGTTCGAGCCCCGTGGCCAGCGAGGGCCTTTCTGTGCGGAGTTTGCATGTTGTCCGCGTGGGTTTCCTCCGGGTGCTCCGGTTTCTCCACAGTCCAAAGACATGCAGGTTAGGTAAATATGGGACGGCCTTGGGCTGAGGTGCCCTTGAGTGCGGCACCGAACTCCCAACTGCTCCCCGGGCGCTGTTAACATGGCTGCCCACTGCTCTGTGTGTGTGTGTGTGTGTGTGTGCTCATTGCTCACGTGTGCTTCAGATGGGTTAAATGCAAAGAGGACATTTCACAAGTGCGTGATGAATAAAGAAGGTGTTGTTCTTCTTAATAATAATAATAATAATAATAATAATAATTTATTAGTATTATCCAAAGCAAAATTAGGCTCGTACAATGCTAAAAATTATCTCTAAACAGAGATAAAGACACACACTTAAATAGGTTAAAGGATACAATCAAAAATTGTAAGAAAAAACACAATACATGTATACAGTCTAAAAGAAATCTAACGATACTAATAATGGCAAACAGCAACAAAAAAAACAACAATAATTATAATAAACAGTATGTAAATACAGCACAAATAACAAATAGTAGAAATTAAGGATTTTAATTTCACAACAGGTTAGTTTCATAAATCTTCCAAGGTAGCTTCATGGTAATAACATCTCAGAGAACTGAGCAACACAAAGCTGTGTGTGTGTGTGTGTGTGTGTGTGTGTGTGTGTGTGTGTGTGCATGCACTGAATAAACTAAAATCACCAAAAAGTGAATGAAAATAAACCACATCTTTAAGCTGTCTCAAGCCTGCCTCCCATTTCCTCATTTTCCACTCGAACCTCAAAACTCCACTTTTTTCTTTACTTAAATCTTTTGAAATCAAAACCAAAGTCACAATGCTGTTTAATCTCTTAAAACTTAACAGTCCTGGTTTTTATTTTTTATTTATGATTGTTCATTTGTGTCTTCAAGCTCCGTGTATGAAAGCAGTCGACATCGTGGAAGCTGTGCGTGTGTAAAATTTAATAAGACGTTTGTAATCTAATGTAACAGAGAATAAGTAAATGTTTATTGTAAATGTATTTGAGTAAGAGTGAAAAGTATTATGCACTACAACTACTCCTGTAAATACACTTTATGAGAAAAAGTTATTGAAGTAACAGAGTAAACGTCATGTGTTACTACCATTCTCTGCAAATAATCCAATCTGAGGAGCGCTAAAGCTGTGTCACATCCCTCTGTAGGACCAAAGTGTCCCTTTGTACAAGAGAATGTGATGATGGAAATATTCTGGAAATTGCAGAAGTTTAAAGCAGATTAGATTAGATTAGATTAGATTAGATTAGATTAGATTAGATTAGATTAGATTAGATTAGATTAGATTAGATTAGATTAGATTAGATTAGATTAGATTAGATTAGATTAGAACTTTATTGATCCCTTTGGGAGGGTTCCCTCAGGGAAATTAAGATTCCAGCAGCATCATTACAGATAAACAGAGAATAGAAAATAGAGAAAACTTCTAGATAAATTAAATTAAGTATTTACATATACAAATATAAAAAAGAATAAGATATGGGAAAAGAAGAAAGAAGAAAAAAAGGGGGGAGAGTCCAGCAGGAGATATTGCACATTTATATTGCACATTGTCCAGTATTGCTTATTGTTAGGCTAGGCTACTGCTCCTTCCCGTCCTCTGTCCTCCTGTTCCCCCTCCTCCCCCCCAGAGAGGAGTTGTACAGTCTGATGGCATGAGGGACAAAGGAGTTTTTGAGTCTGTTCGTCCTGCACTTGGGAAGGAGCATTCTGTCACTGAACAGGCTCCTCTGGTTGCTGATGACGGTGTGCAGAGGGTGACTGGCATCATCCATGATGTTCAGTAGTTTGTCCATAGACCTCTTCTCTGCCACCGTCCCCAGAGAGTCCAGCTTCATGCCGACCACAGAGACGGCCCGCCTGATCAGTTTGTCCAGCCTGGATGTGTCCTCCTTGGATGTGCTGCCCCCCCCCAGCACACCACGGTGTAAAACAGGACACTGGCAACCACAGACTGATAGAACATCCACAGGAGTTTCCAGCAGATGTTAAAGGACCGCAGCCTCCTCAGGAAGTACAGCCTGCTTTGTCCCTTCCTGTATAAGTGATTGGTGTTGCAAGTCCAGTCCAGCTTGCTGTCCAGCCACGGCCCGAGGTACTTGTAGGAATCCACAGCCTCCACCTCGACTCCCTCGATCAGAACTGGTCATGACCTTGATCTGGACCTCCCAAAGTCTATGACCAGCTCCTTGGTCTTTGAGGTGTTGAGCTGCAGATGGTTCCTGTTGCACCAGATGGCAAAGTCCCTCACCAGGCTCCTATACTCCTCCTGTCTGTTGTCACTGATACACCCGACGATGGCTGTGTCATCGGCAAACTTCTGAATGTGACACAGCTCTGAGTTGTAGCAGAAGTCCGCGGTGTACAGGGTGAAGAGAAGAGGGGCCAGCACTGTGCCCTGGGGTGCTCCGGTGCTGCGAATCACAGTGTCAGACGTGATGTCCTTCAGCCTGACATACTGCGGCCTGTCAGTGAGGTAGCTGGAGATCCAGGTGACCAGGCAGGGGTCCACTCGCATCCTGTTCAGTTTGTCTTGAAGCATAAGTGGCTGGATGGTGTTGAAGGCACTCGAGAAGTCCAAGAAGAGGATCCTCACTGTGCCATTTCCCTTATCCAGATGTGAGTGGGCTCGATGTAGTAGGTAGAGGATGGCATCTTCCACACCAACACCTGCCCAGTACGCAAACTGCAGACAGTCCTGGGCATGTTGAACCTGGGGTCTGAGGACGTTGAGGAAGAGCCACTCAAACGTCTTCATCAGATGTGAAGTGAGTGCCACCGGTCGGAAGTCATTCAGCTCGCTGGGCCCGCTGTTAACAATTATACGCAGAACCATGGCCTCACTTTTTCTTTTATAAATGCCTTGAGACCTCAAGAATGGCACAGGAATAGTTTTAAGCAAATAACAATAAATCTAATATAGTAATTTTCACGATTAAAGTGATTCATATAGGTAGCGGTCTGAGTGAATGACCTTGACATCTGTGATGTCACAGCAGGAAGTCTATCGGTCTCATCGCCATTTCCACTATACTAAAACACAGAGCTGATTGCAACTCCGATCCTCCATTTTGAGCTAATTTATCGTCATGCCATGTAGATGTGTTGCTGGCGAGTACAGCAACACGACAGAAGGTGGATTTACGTTTTATTCATGGTCCAAGAATGTTCAAACTGCAAAGATTTGGACGCGTTTTGCGAGAAATTCACGGGCACATTGGGCGCCTACGAAGTGGTCTCTCCTCTGCTCTGCACATTTCATTGAAGACTCGTACGAGACCTCTGATCTGTTGAGGAGCGTTGGCTATAAGCCCGTATTGAAAGAGGGTGCAGTACCAACAATTAAAGGAAAAGAAAACTACAAGAAAAGGAAAGTAAGTTCAGTTGCACCAGTTCTCCCGGAGTGTGAGCCGAGCAGTAATGGCGGAGTACTCCGTATGGAGAAAATGGAGAATGAGTGGACCAGCCGTCTGATTTCTCTGCTGGATATGCTCGCCTCAGCAGCAATATCTCGCCCTTACGTGGAAGAAGCGAATGAACGGAGAACTGAACGAACAACTGAAAGTCAGATTGTTTCAAAACAATCGGCCACAAGCTCAGCCTTCGAGAAGTGGGAGCACAGACGGGTAAGCTCCGACTCTCATTTCACTCTCATAACAACACCACTCGTCGTTTACCTGCATTTAGATTAATCCATGTAACTTGTATTGTGTGTTTAAGTTAGCGGTATAAGATTATTTAATTTGCTTCAGAATGTGATTGTTTCAGTTCATCTGATTATTTAATGAGCCTTTTACGTTTTATCAGTGAAAATGCATGCATGTACATGTGTGTTGCATAAGTTATAGCACCCATCCTGTTTTAATGAGAGTGACATGAGACGGTCAGTTCAATTCCATCCAATTCTCTAGACGGCTTTGTTCTCCGACTTTATTTTGTAAGATGGGGGCCTCCGTGGCCGACGTGTTACTATCAGATTCACTTTCAGATGGTTCGAACTGATACGGTTCTACGTGTATAGCAGTAGCATGTACACACACTCCAATTTCAGGACTATCACAGTCAGCTGTATTACTATCTGAGGAATCCGAAGAATCTCCAATAAATCCGAACAAAGAGGCCATTGTAACCGCTCTCACCTGCCAAGTCTGGCTTTGGCCTATAGCACCGGTTCCCGCTGTGACGTCACGCACTCAGGGCTGGCTGGCTCAGTGGGGCAGCTCCAATGACAACTTTGCGGTCGATTTTAACTCTCAAAAAAATATTTTTTTTATTCTCATTTATGCAGCATACAAGAGTCAAGGATGGAGATACTATCCACTCAAATGTATTTAAAAATAAAGGTTCTCCGTATCTCCTTTAAAGACATTACTTCAAACCTGATGTGTGGGCGATTTAGTAAAATCATAAAGATGTCACAAAAACAATTTTAAGTACAATTAAGTCCAGTTTTTATGACTGTAATTTATCCATAATGCTCTCAGAAAGCCTACACTGTGATGTAACTTATTGCAATATTGATTTATCCCCCTTTTTTTCCATACCTGCCCAACTGGCACTGTGAACCAAAACAGTAATACTGACCTGAGACTGTTGGACCCCACACTCCTAAAAACAAACTGTCTTCTCCATTTACACCTGAGCGAGTGTATGAAACCTGGCACGGCCTGGACACGTGCCCCTCAGCTCAGCTGGAATGCTTCAGGTTTGGAAAGCAAAGAGCCATTGAGGTTCAGCGAGAACCTTCAGCTGAGAGCCAGACTGCAGAGGAATGGAGCGTTCCTGACTGGGAGGAGAACTTGAGCCAAGGTAAACAGAGCCAATGCTGTCCTTGGTGAACCCAACACCACCAGCCCAACTCCGTTTTATAACACGTATGGAAAAGCGAATGTGGATTCAGCTGAATGTGCAATGATTTAGACCCAGTTGTGGCAGCAAGTAAGCATCAATTCAAAAGGTGCTACTGTCACTGGTTAAGACTCTAAACCCCCTAATGCATATGTATTTATTTTCCTCTTTGAGGCGCCACTGCATTCAAAAGCACTTACAGTCTTTAATAAGATACAACAGGAGCGTTCCTCCTTCCAAAGTTTCCCCACTAACGGTTAATACCCAACTGCCCCTCACTCATATCTGTCTTGTTAGAGTATCACTGTCTCACAGTTCCAGGAAACCTTAAACATACAGCACATGAGAATAAGGACTACAAGGTGGCCACAGCCATAATTTGGAGATCGGAGCTCTGTGTGGCGTTGGCTAAGCCCCAGGCGAGAGGTCTGGACTGTTCATTTGGGGTTGTGTGTGGAAAAAGTGTGTGTTGCCATGCTGGAAATGTACAGGCCTCATTAGAACTCCCACTCTGCCTTTTCTCTACATGTTCCAAGGCCACACTACTCACTGTTCCTTACACCGGACAACCAAGATTCACTCATCCTTCTGCTATGGTGCATCATCACAAATGTGTCACCACCACCGGTCTGTTTCATTAACCACACCCTGCTGTCTCTGTAAGCCACATACTGTCTCTAAACAGACAAAATTCAAAATGCCTCAATGAAATAGTGCACAGGAAATTCCAAGTCTGAACCAAAGCCATGTTCCAGTGTACTTGAAAGTTACCATTGAAAGAGGTCCCGGTTTTCGTTACTAATATTTTAACCAAGACAGAACCTTGGCAGTCTTGACTTTTTTTGGGATGCCCTTCAAAGTCATCACATGCCTTTTTTTTTTTTGGGGGGGCACCCTACTTAGGAAGCAGTCTTCTGATTGGAAAACAGTATTTATCTGCTCTTGGTGTTTGTTCAAAGTGACATTATTTTAGTGCAAATGTCACAAAAAATGAAAGGTACACCTTTCATTTTTCATTTGTTGTCTTTCCACTGTATTACGGTTCACACTGAATGTTAGTGTGCTGAATATTCATTACTGGATTTTCAGACATTTTACAAAATGACTTGCACTGAGCTATATGGTGAGTGGAGTGTGGGTTTGGACACAGCCTTGTTTCTGGGGTTTACTTCGAAACAGCTGTATGTGTCCTTACTGAAAAACAACTTCGCTGTGTTGGTAGCAAGAACACTTTGCTTCCAACATTATATTCAGGACAAACTTCTTTTCCAGTCATCATGTCCAAGATTTACAACTCAATCATGGTTTTGGCATTGGAGTTGCTCATCAGGAAGATTTGTTCTGCTTGAAGTTACCTAAGGCTGCTAAAACAAAAAAGGTCAGTCAAGCCAAGCTCTGGTCCTATATATCCAGTTTAGTGTAGATTGGTGGGTTTTTTTTTTCCCTGACACACCTACTAGATATGGTCGAACCAGGTATTTCACCAATTTGGTTTGGATCCAGAACCAAAAGGAACCACAGAGTAGTTCCATTCCATTCCATTCCATTCCAGGCATTTAGTCAATGCTTTTATCCAGAGTGACATACAACACATCCAGAGCAGCCTGGGGAGCAGTTGAGGGTCAGGTGCCTTGCTCAAGGGTACTTCAGCCATTCCTGCTAGTCCAGTGAATCAAACCAGTGACCTTTTGGTCCCAAAGCTGCTTCTCTAACCATTAGGTCATAGCTTCCCCCACTAGGGTACCAATATGATTCCAGTTTGCAGCCTTGAGCCCATTTGTGCTTTTCTGTTTCATTATGTTTAAAGTGTATTTGGTTTATACAAGCTAAATAAATCTGAGCTTCCTGAAGACAAAAATGGTTCGACTAGACATTTAATTAAACCTTTTGACTCCCCAGTTGCTGAACACCTTGACAGGAACAAGCATGGGAAAGACACCCTCTTATCGAATGCGTACGTCCTGGTAGAAGATGTACTTTGGTCATTTTGACAGCTTGAATACTCAACAGACAAAATGAGATGATCTTTTATATTGTAATTAAATCCAGAAAAATATGAGACTATGGCTTTTCTTCCATTTCTGAGGACCAAATGTGGTTGCACACAGACTTAAAGCATGTAGGAACTTCGCAGTGAGGAAGTTGTATAAGTAAATGTGTCAGGAAAATCGAACTACAGCACCATAAGAATGTTCCTGCGAATTTATTGGAGCCATTTGTTTGGATTTTGTCACTTCACTGTGTCATAAGTTTCTGCTCTGTTGCTTGTTGCTGTCGCTGGACTTGCGGCTCTGTGTGTGAACTTCTTACTGATCGCCTGTCGCATTGCTGCATGCAAGATCCCTCTAGTATTTATTTTGTAAGGGTAACCCTTTATTGAAAGATCCTTCATAAAAACTTCAAGGGTTCCCACAGAGGGACAAACCAAAGTGCTCCGAAAGATTTTTGTCTGAGTGTAATGCCAATGTTCCAGCAAACATGATACAAAAAAAAATTGCTAAACGGGAGCAAAAGGTTCATGCTGTTTTAATTAATCGCTTTCGCCCACATGTCGTGAGAGGTCTGCCACAGTTCGAGACCCTCATCGTGCCAACACTTTTGGTTTAGTGGCTTAAGCTTTGTTGGGACAAACAAAACATCTTCCTGTTTCTTTGAGAGTGAATATTACAGTTATAAAGCCGTTGCTCTTAACACATCATGGTGTTTTTGCCAGCCATTTCCCTCCACTAATGAGAGGCTTTACACCACAGCTATGTTTAATTGCAGATAGTCCTCTGTTTCCCTGTCTCGTTTTACCAAAGACAAGAGAGAGAGTGTGTGTGTGTGTGTGTGTGTGTGTGTGTGTGTGTGTGTGTGTGTGTGTGTGTGTGTGTGAAGTAATGGTTTGGTGAAAATCACATTCACACAGTTTCCCTTCCAGATGTAGACAATCACAAAAGGTATGTTTGGGGTCTGACGTTTGCATTTTTTAGTATAACTAGTAAAATAATTGAGTGACTTAACATTATTAGCACAACTAGAATTCCCTAAATAATTTAAAATGGTGACAAAACAGATGAAGAGCTGTCCAGAGAACGGCGTGGTTCAAAAACATACATTGTAAGGACTTAACTTAGGAAAAAGCTAATTGCACCCGTGTGTGTGTGTGTGTGTGTGTGTGTGTGTTACCCCTTTTCCACCAAATCAGTTCCAGGGCTGGTTCGGTGCTGGTGCTGGTTCACAACTCGTTCAACTCGCGAGCCAGCTCAGAACCAGTTTGCTTTTCCATAGCTCGCGGTGCTAAGGGAAGCCACGTCATTACATCGCTGTATACGTCAGTTACGTCGCTGTATACGTCAGTTACGTCGTGACGTTTGCATAAACCTTGGCGCGAATATCGAAGCAAAAACAACATGGAAGAAGCAGCAGCAGCAACAACAACAACAATAATAATAATGGATGACTTCGCGTTTGTACAGCTGCTGCTTCTCGTCGCTTAAAAATGGCGATCTTTCGCGGTCTTGTTATTGTTGTTGGTCTTAACAACTCCGCCCCCCGCTGACGTAAGCGGTTCTTTCCTCTGGCCCAGCAGAGAGTTGGTGCTAGCCTGGAACCGGTTTTTCTGGCCCCAGAGCCAGTTCTTTGTCAGTGGAAACAGAAAACCCAGTTCCAAACTAAGCACTGGCCCCGAACCAGCCCTGGAACTGCTTTGGTGGAAAAGGGGCATGTGTGTGTGTGTGTGTGTGGTGACCACTTTATATCTGGTAAGCGTTCATTGCTAATTAAAGCTCAGTTTTCTGCTGATTAAATTGAACTTTTGGGCTTTAGTGTGAACACTGATTCTCACCTTGCAGGAGCTCCAGCAAACCTACAGTACACGATAAAATAAATCCAGATTGGGCTCCAACACTCACATTAGGACACGATAAGATTAAGATGAAAACTCATCTCGCAGTATCAAGAAACAACTGGAGAAGTGAAAGATCTGCCAAGAAAGACAGATTAGAAGCAGCGCGAGAAACTTTAGTGAGTTTGGATACACAAAGAGAACAACGTGGGTCAACTTTGCCAGGTGAGAGATTAGCGATGCCGTTCCAGGAACCCAGTAACTTCAGTTTACTTATGCACTCTTTTGTAGAACGATATGGTTCACAATCTCAGGGTATTCAATCGGTGGTAATGAAGCTGAATCCTCTATCACCAGACAGTTTAACATTTCCGTCTCAAAGCCACAAATTTCAGCTTTTTCTCTGAATGTTGACTTAGCAGAGGACTCCAGAGAATCATAATATTTCGAGAAAGTCAGAGATGCATCACAGTTATTTTTTGCATGAGACAGCATTCTGGATTTGTAGATCATCCGACATGGCGGCGGATGCAGACGTCACACCATTTTGTCACGTGTTTGCACACGAAGAATTAACAAAACAAAGCACTGTTTGAGTTCACAGCAGATACACAGTCTAGTCTAGCAAAGCCTACAGCTAAGAACGTAAACGAGTTTATATTACTCCGAAAATCATCAGAAATTCTAATATCTAATTCAATCACAAGTGCACGTATACTAATAGACAGGTCATGACAGGGGATAATCAGAAAAAATTTGGGGTCAGAGTTTTTATTGTTGATTATAGTTCTGTAAACAATCCAGAATTTATTTAAATTTGGGGACAGTCAAAATTTTCAATATGGCCGCCAAAATCCAAGATGGCTGATTTTTGCTAAAACTTCTCATTTTTTCAAACAATAATTTATATTTTGCCATATTTTAACAGGGTATGGGGGCCTTATATGATTCCTGAACATTTTATAATATTGTATAATAATTATTAGGCCAGGGCGGCACGGTGGTGTAGTGGTTAGCGCTGTCGCCTCACAGCAAGAAGGTCCGGGTTCGAGCCCCGTGGCCGGCGAGGGCCTTTCTGTGCGGAGTTTGCATGTTCTCCCCGTGTCCGCGTGGGTTTCCTCCGGGTGCTCCGGTTTCCCCCACAGTCCAAAGACATGCAGGTTAGGTTAACTGGTGACTCTAAATTGAGCGTAGGTGTGAATGTGAGTGTGAATGGTTGTCTGTGTCTATGTGTCAGCCCTGTGATGACCTGGCGACTTGTCCAGGGTGAACCCCGCCTTTCACCCGTAGTCAGCTGGGATAGGATCCAGCTCGCCTGCGACCCTGTAGAAGGATAAAGCGGCTAGAGATAATGAGATGAGATGAATTATTAGGCCTATAGCAAAACTTAGTCATCAAATTTGTAATTGTGGAAATAGTTTCACTTTCACTTTAGGGTGAGCATGTGAGCATAGGGTGAGCAATGATAACAACATCTTTAATTAAGTTCAATGACATGGACAGTCTGGGCCCTATAATGTTAGACAGCCTACCTTTGCAAGGCCCCATGGAACGACCTGTATGGCTCATCTTTGCAAACTCCTTCATCACATTCAGACCACAGTTTTGCAGTCTCTTTTAGGGTCTGAAAGCCAGTCTGCTGAACAGGTTTTACATCCTTTCCAGACAATTCACAGTTGCAGAGTAAGCATTTCTCCTCAGGAGACAGAGATAAAAATGGCCCAGATGATAACATTGTTTTGCTGAAACGTGGAAAATGCACACTCTCAAAAATGCAATATTGATAGGCCTACAAATCAGTATGTAATAAAAATGTTTACCTTATTAGATTAATATAATTTTAACTTCATACATATACACCTATGTGTACAAGCCTATTTATAGGCCTACAAAGAACTCTAAGAGAACAGGCCTGAAAATGAAAATTTTCCAGACCAGGGTCCCCCAGGTGGATAACCCCACCTAGATCTGGGCATATACAATGTTAATAATACTTTCTTACCTTTTAAATCGCTATCATGTGGTTGAGTAGCACATGCTTGCTTTTGCATATCTTAGAGGAAAGTTTCGAATTCACCCTCACTAGACAATATATAGCAAACTGTGCAACGTCTTTAAGTCCACTTCACGCCGTAATTGTCACAGGTAGGCTATCTAACATTATAGGGCCCAGACTGTCCATGTCATTGAACTTAATTAAAGATGTTGTTATCATTGCTCACCCTATGCTCACATGCTCACCCTAAAGTGAAAGTGAAACTATTTCCACAATTACAAATTTGATGACTAAGTTTTGCTATAGGCCTAATAATTATTATACAATATTATAAAATGTTCAGGAATCATATAAGGCCCCCATACCCTGTTAAAATATGGCAAAATATAAATTATTGTTTGAAAAAATGAGAAGTTTTAGCGAAAATCGGCCATCTTGGATTTTGGCGGCCATATTGAAAATTTTGACTGTCCCCAAATTTAAATAAATTCTGGATTGTTTACAGAACTATAATCAACAATAAAAATTCTGACCCCAAATTTTTTCTGATTATCCCCTGTCATGACCTGTCTATAATGATCCACATCTAGGTCTTGTCTCCCAGTGTTTAATAGCGTAACAAGAATCTGAACATCTGAAAACATTTCCTTTGGGTTTTGGTTGAGAAGGAGTTCTATTATGAGAGTCACTGTGGCACAGCACCAGATTGGGAGCTTTCGGAGTAAGGGAAACTTGTGTCCTTTTTGATTTTTATTTTTACTCTATTCCCTCTCAGCTTGGTGATTGCCAATTCCCACCCACTAGCTCATTCTCCTCTAACGCACAACAGCTAGCAAGCAGTCAGTGATGAGGATGAACATGTGCTTCATCTGCCATCATATCTTTATTTATTTATTTATTTATTTATTTATTATTTTCCCCCCCAAACTGCTGCTCATGAGACACCTCAGGGCAGTTAAACACACTCAGAGGGGACGCGATCTGCACTCTTGTGTATACCCGAGCTCACAGATGTGAATGATTACACTAACAACACTCTGATTGACAGAAGAGAGAGGGATGTCCTTCCCTCCTTCCCACTTGTGCTTATTTAACTCTTGGGCTCCTGACTACAAATGACTGTGGTATTTTCAGTGTTTGAACCCACAACCACACCAGGAATCTGTGTAATTTTTTTTTCTTCCCCAAAATGTTCCTTTAAAGTCCATAGACCAGACATAGACAAGCCCGGCATGAGTGTGTGACAGATTCATACACACACATGTAACGCTGGACCTCTCACATATACAAACACAATTCAATTCTCTCATCTGTGTTTCCCCTCGAAGGAGTCGTTTGTCTCTGTGTGTGCGCTTGCTTGCGTGTCTACAATAATAAGGTACCGTTGTCCAGCCTGTGTCTTTAGGGCAGTGAGCTTTATGGGGTAAACGGTAAGCTGCTAGCACTGAAATCCCTCTAGATTAAGGGTTTAACATGCTGAAATCACAGGACCCTCCTTCCCTGAGGCTTTGTCTGAACTTCTTTGACCCATAATGCATTTCACTGCTGGATTTGGCCACTGGGAGCTAATGGGATCTGAGCGTTCCTCTGATTTGCTCCAGCAGAGCTGTAAAACCAGGTATTGATGCAGATGTTTTATTTTACTAGCATAGCAGGCGAGAGAGAGGCGAAATGTCGAAGGCGTGCTCACTATCCATCTTTTTGTTAAGTTTTTAGCATAATGCTAATCCACATACAGCCATCCATGTTCAAACAGGATGATATTAAATGCCATATACTGCATGCGGTTACATAAAAGTATTTCAACTCTACGTATCACTGTATCGGCTAAAACCTCACCGCTGTACTCTATTAATGTGTGTTTGTCTCGACTGTGCATGAACTTCACCTTTAAGACCAGCTGAATGAAGATAAATCATGGCTGTCTAGTGCTAAAGTCAACTCCAGAATTATTTGCACCCTTTGTGAAAATAAGGGAAAATGGATAACGTGCAGTAAGACATGATATATTTATTAAATTAAGTAACAGTGCTTCTCTGCAGATCACTGTATCCAAAAGTATTGGCGGCTCACAACTAATATTCAGTGACGCTTCCCCTCAAAACACCAAGTTCCAAAGAAGCCAGCTTTAGACACCGAACAGGTCTTCATTCAAGAACTACTTTGAGGTGTTGTTTTAACTATTTAATCTGTCTTAGTTGAGAACATTAGAGGTGAAGAATTTTTTTCATGCATATTGATTCCTTGATTCCTTGAACAGATTTTGAACAAATAAACCAATTCAAATGCAATGTCATGATTTTATCATCAGAATCAGTATCAGAATCAGAAACACTTTTATTGCCAGGTATTGACTCCGGTTCACTTGGCTCTCATATTACAAAACAAATAAAAAGGCGTAGACACAAAATCAAACAAACAAGCAAACAACAACAACAACAAAAATAGGTGCATAGTGCAAAGTAATCCAGGTAAGTCAAGTATGGAATAGTTAAATAAATATAAAGTATACAGTGTGCACAGAATGACGGTATAAGTGTTCAGATATTTTGCAAGTGATATTACTGATTATGAATCTGGATTTTAGCTGTTCATCACGGAAAGGATTTCCCTTTTGGTGCAATATGGTGCATAGTGCAAAGATGAATAGTAAATTTAAATAAGTATAAATATAAGTAACAGTGAGCACAGAATGACAGTATGAGTGTGCAGATATTTTGCAAGTGATATTACTGATGTATGAATCTGGATTTTAGCTGTTCATCACAGAAACAGCCTGAGGGAAGAAACTGTTCTTGTGTCTGCTTGTTTTTGCATACAGTGATCTATATCGCCTCCCTGAGGGGAGAAGATTATGGTTCCTCCAGGAACCATTAAACGTTTTTAAACATTTCAGTTGTCAAGACAACGGAAAAACTAAAATACAAGAGCATTTTGTTTTGTGCACAAGAGCATTGTGACGTATCTTTCTGTTTTTGTATTTTAGTTTTTCCGTTGTCTTGACAACTGAAACGTCATCGTTCCTGGAGGAACCATTTTCAAGGGGTCAGTCACCAATTAAACAGATTGTGACCAGGGTGTGATGGGTCCGCAGAGATGTTACCTGCCCATTTCCTGACTCTGGACAGGTACAGGTCTTGGATGGAGGGCAGGTTGACACCAATAATTTTCTCTGCAGACCTTATTGTCCGTTGCAGTCTGTTCTTGTCCTGCTTGGTGACTGATCCAAACCAAACAGTGATGGAATAGCAGAGAACAGACTGAATGATGGCAGAGTAGAATTGTGTCAGCAGCTCCTTAGGCAGGTTGAGCTTCCTGAGCTGGTGCAGAAAGTACAACCTCTGCTGGGCCTTTTTGATGATGGTGACTGTGTTTGTCTCCCACTTCAAGTCCTGAGAGATTGTGGAACCCAGAAACCTGAAGCTTTCAACAGCAGTCACAGTGTTGTTGGTGATGGTGATGGGTGGCAGAGTGGGGGGGCTCCTCCTAAAGTCCACTGTCATCTCCACAGTTTTGAGCGTGTTCAGCTCCAGATTGTTCTGACTGCACCACCAGACCAGCCGTTCAACCTCCCGTCTGTATGCAGACTCGTCACCGTCCCGGATGAGGCCGATGACCGTTGTATCGTCTGCAAATTTCAGGACTTTAACAGACGGGTCTCTTGAGGTGCAGTCGTTGGTATAAAGGGAGAAGAGCAGTGGGGAGAGCACACACCCTTGGGGGGCGCCAGTGCTGACAGTCATGAAAATTAAATGAATTTGTGTATATATATATATATATATATATATATATATATATATATATATATATATATATATATATATATACACGGCCCATCCATAAACTTAAAAACACTGAGCGGTGAAGAAGTGAATAACGTTGATTATCTCATTACAGTGGCACCTGTCGAGGGGTGGGGTTTATTCAGCAGCAAGGGAACAGTCAGTTCTTGAAGTTGATGTGTTGGAAGCAGGAAAAATGGGCGAGTGTAAGGATCTGAGTGACTTTGACAAATAGTGATGATGATATGACTGGGTCTGAGCATCTCCAAAATGTCCCATCTTGTGGGGTGTTCCCGGTATGCAGTGGTTGGTACCGAACAAAAGTGGTCCAAGGATCCAAAGGACAACCGGTGAACCGAAGCCTAGCTCATATGGTTCAATCCCACAGAAGAGCTAGCAAATTCACATTGTTTGAAACAAGCTAAACTAGCTTCATATACAATCTTCTGAACACATTGTAGAATAAATTAAGAGGACAAAATGAAACGAGAATACCACGTTAAAGATTTTCAGAAATACAACAAGCAATCAAATCACTATGTACATTTTAATCCAGAGTTGGAGGAGAAAATGATATCTTCTCTTTCTGCTCAACAGATAACCCTTGAGGAATTGGCAAAGCTTCCAATTAATCCAGAAACAGAAAAAACTTTTGCCCTTTTGTCCGATGATTGCAAGTTCGAATCCCAATGATGCCTTAGCCATCCATGGCCAAGACTCGAGAGCAAAAATTGGCCCTACTCTCTCTCTGGGTAGGAGGGATGGCGTATTCTCTCTCCTCTGTCACTCATAGAGACATTAGAGAGTCATGGGCATCTGTGAGCTCAAGTATGTGGAAGAGGGCGGATAGCACTTTCCTTGTGTGTTATACCAGCGGCCCCCAACCCCCGGGCCGCGGACCGGTACCGGTCCGTGGGTCATTTGGTACCGGGCCACACAGAAAGAATAAATAACCTGCACTATTTCTGTTTCATTCATTATCTGAGTCTGAACGATGTTTGATTTTGAAAAATGACCGGATTCTCTCCGTTACATCCGTCTATAACTCACGCTTGACCAGAGCATGTGAGCGGAGTGGAGCGGCGAGAATTTCGGTCCTCGCTCACGGAGGTGGTCGCTCCGCTTGCTCCCCGCTCAATGTCGCACCATGCCGCTTCGCCCGTTACTGCTCAGCGCTCCACCAAGATTGCATCCCGCTCCACTCCACGCTCGCTCAAAAAATATGTGCACGCATGCGCGTAGCGGACGCGGAGCACTTCCCGTATCTCTGCCCTCTGTCCCCCGCACTTTTTACAGCCATTACAACCACTTAATTAATTTTTAACACGTGGAAACGCGTTTTTCCGAGCCGCCTCTAAACGCATCATGAGCAGGCGGAGCGCAGGTGGCAAACAAACACCGCTGTCGTTCATTCTGAGCCACGTTGGGCATGCTTCAGACTCGTGATGTGAGCGGTAACGGGGCGAAACTGGAGCGGGCCATTGCCTCGCTCCATCCTTCCCATCCTTGAAAAAAAAAAAATCCCACTCCGCGCTCTTTTCAAAATTCGTCCGCTCCGCTCACATGCTCTGCTCTTGACGCATGTCAAGACGCTTATCTCAGCGACCAAGAATGTTGGAGAGAGGACATTACTCATGTTATGTTGCTGACGCGATGTTACGAGGATGCTGCTAATAAAGTTGCATACGAGTACACAGTGGATTCACGTTTATTACTATATTTAGAAAATACCACAGTTTATCCACCACACCTTAAAGGCTGGTCCGTGAAAATATTGTCTGACATCAAACCGGTCCGTGCCGCAAAAAAGGTTGGGGACCGCTGTGTTATACTACCCGGTGATGCAGCATGAGCAGCAGTTCCAAAAGATGCACATATCTCAGACGAAGCACATGTTAACCTTCACGTTATCTGCTTGGTAGCTGTTATGTGATCAGGAAAAGCTGGCTGGTGTGTGGGACTTGGAAGAAAATGGGGAAAATTTAATTTAAAAAAAAAGAAAATGGCAGTATGAAACATCAGGTCAATTGCAAGTGTTGTACAAGAAAAAAGATATCAACATGCACCAAGAATGGCTTTATAACTGCATTATGGAATCAAAATCACATTACAGTGCCATAATGTACAAAATACATCCCGATATACTGTCATACAGTTATCATGTCATATCCTTTCTGATATACACGACTGTTCAAAAGTTTGGGGTCACCCAGACAATTTTGTGTTTTCCATGAAAAGTCACACTTTTATTTACCACCATAAGTTGTAAAATGAATAGAAAATATAGTCGAGACATTTTTCTGGCCATTTTGAGCATTTAATCGACCCCACAAATGTGATGCTCCAGAAACTCAATCTGCTCAAAGGAAGGTCAGTTTTATAGCTTCTCTAAAGAGCTCAACTGTTTTCAGCTGTGCTAACATGATTGTACAAGGGTTTTCTAATGCCGCTTTTCCACTACAAACGCGGCTGAGTCGGGCTGAGCCGTGCCGTGCTGAGTTGGGCTGAGCCGTGCTGAGTTGGGCTGAGTCGGGCTGAGCGGGGCTGTTGGAGTTGCATTTCGACTACAACCGCGCTGAACCGTGCTGGCTGGAAGTGGGTGGACACATTGGGTGGAGTTAGCGAAAGTGGGTGGACGTCAGGTGACGTCGTTAAGCAGCGCAAACAGTGACATCAGTGATCTTTTAAGCAGTAGTCTCACGACCTGAATAATAAACAATAAACATGGAGGACATGGAGTCGTTAGTGTTGCTGGTCTTGGTGCTGTGGCTTGTTGTCACCGACAACGCGGACAGATACTGGCAAGAGCGTATAGATGAGGCGAGGCGCATAAGGCTTCAGAAATTCTCGTAATTCGTAATTCTTCTCCTTCCGGGTTTGCGGTGTTTACAGATCCCAGCGCGTTCGCGGGGCGTGTGTGGGCATGTGAGGACACTCCTCCTCACCAATCAGTGCACAGGGGAGTGTCTGCTCACGCCCCCAGCCTCACTCGGCACGGTTTGGCTCGCTTCAGCCCCACTCCAAAACGGTGCGAGTTTTAGGGGCTAAGCAGGGCTGAAACGAGCTGAGTCGTGCTGGTTTTTGGTAGTCGAAACGCGAGCCGTGTCGGGCTGAAGTGAGCTGAAGCGAGCTGAAGTGAGCTGAAAAAGGGTAGTGGAAAAGGGCCATAATCATCCATTAGCCTTCTGAGGCAATGAGCAAACACATTGTACCATTAGAACACTGGAGTGAGAGTTGCTGGAAATGGGCCTCTATACACCTATGGAGATATTGCACCAAAAACCACACATTTGCAGCTAGAATAGTCATTTACCACATTAGCAATGTATAGAGTGGATTTCTGATTAGTTTAAAGTGATCTGCATTGAAAAGAACAGTGCTTTTCTTTCAAAAATAAGCACATTTCAAAGTGAACCCAAACTTTTGAACGGTAGTGTATATGAATAAACATAACCCCAGTGACTTGTCATTGTCTCATGAGGAAATGCATTGCACAGTGCTGCTTCTGGAAGGTTCATCCGTCATTGTTTTCCTGCAGTACTCCACCTCTCCTCTTACATAAGAGACACAGCTCTTAAATTCCTGGAGCTGAGGTCAGGTTTTATAGCGCAGAGCTGAAATTCAGTCCTCATTCGCAGTTACGCAAGAGCACGAGGGCTGTGTTTTGATCAGTTCCTCTCCTGTTTACATGTTCTTTTGACTTTGAGAAGAACGCACAGGGAGGAGAAAGTGCCGGGAGGAGAAAGGCTGGACTTCAAAACAGCTCAAAGTTAGAAGTGGGTGGGTGGATGGACAGGCCAGGGTGTGCCTGCAGAATCTATTTCTAACTGAAAGTTTGACGTGGATGTTTAAGGAATAACACTGTCATCCTCCTCTGTGTTTGGTGTGTGTGTGTGAATGCTGTTTGGTCTTTTTGTACAGATTTTTACCTTTATGATGTTGACAGAGCCTTTAAAGCAAAAAAAAAAAAAGAGAGAGAGAGAGAGGCATTTAAGTTTCCTGTACGGAGAATGAAGGCAAATGGAAGGAAACTGCAGTGCAGGGCCAAAGGAAGTGCGTGTTTTAGTGTGAGTTTATAGAAGAGAAAGACATAAAGAGACTCTGAGAGAAAGACTCACAAAGAGAGAGAGAGAGAGAGAGAGAGAACCACAAGAGAAAGGCTTTCTTCTAGAAACAGAGAAAAATATAACAGAAACAGAGACAGACACAGTGACAAAGCAACACAAAAAGAGAAATATGGAAAGAGTGAGAGACATAGGGGCACAAACATAGTCACACACATACAAAAGAGATACAGACAGGACAGGAAGACACACAAATAGGGAAAGACAATAAGAGAGACATAAACAAAAATACAGAGAGTGAGACAGTCCAGAGAGAGAGAGAGAGTACTGACAGAGAGACTCAGACAGAGAGACAGGCACAGAGTGAGACAGAAAAGGACAGAAAAATGGCAGAGAGAGAGTCCTAGTACACAGTAGTAAGAAATCTGAATCCAGAACTATCTGGAGACTGATCGATCATAAAGGTAGCAGAAACTGTCTGGCACAGGACACACAGAGCTTGTGCTAAAAATGTGTGATAAAGTCCCAAACCAAACAAGCGCACCAATACTGTTTTGTTAGTCAGTACTGTATGTTGTATAGAAAACCTCGAACGCAAACTTTATTGAATGAATGCTGCAAAAAAAGAAAACAAAAGCTGCTCTTTTTCTGGTCCTTGAATCTCAAATAATGTTCTATAAGCCATGGAGTGAACTACATTAAGTTCTACAGCCCCTTCCTGATCACTGTGTAGGAATAAGGAAGCCCTTTGAGATTCAGCCAAACTTGATCAACCACAGGTAGCATGAGATTACAGTGACTGAATTAAAGCTAATCCAGAACTCTACATATTATGATGTTGCCTCCCAAAGCTGCCAGAAAAGGACAGCTTTTGTTTTTGACAACAAAGTCAAAAAGGTCCTTCAAACAGCTGATGTCAAAATTCTATGGGGCTTCAAGATCCAAACTGTCAAGCACTTGACATCCAACACGTCTGACATCACTGTTATTGAAAAAAAGCAGGTGTGGTCTGTGGACGTGGCAATACCAGGAGATAGAATTAAACTGAAAGAAATAGAGAATTTAGTCTCCTTGTCTTGTTCCATGAGGTGGTGTTACCGAACCAGACAAGGATGGAGAATGTGAGAACACTTTCAGTTGTAACTCTGTAAAAATGAATCATGGCTGTCTGACTGACTTTAAACTTCCTGAGCTGCCGCAGGAAGTGAAGTCACTGATGGGCTTTGCTGATCTTGATGTTGGTGTTAAGGTCCCATGATAAAGATTCATGAATAGTAGTCCCAAGGAACTGGAAGTGAGTGACCCTCTCCACCTCCACCCCCTTGATAGAGAGAATGGAGAGGGGGCCAGAGGTTTTCCTAAAGTCAACGACCAGTTCCTTGGTCTTAGAGATGTTAAGAATCAGGCTGTTCCTATCACACCAACCCACCAGCTCGTCCACTTCCCTGCGGTAGTCAGATTCATCCTTGTTTGTGATGAGGCCAACAACTGATGTATCGTCTGCAAACTTGTACAACAAAACTGAATTGGAGTGAGACTGACAGAAATGTGTGTATAGGGAGTACAACAGAGGAGATAAGACACAACCTTGTGGTGCTCCGATGTTTAGGAGCATGGGCTGTGAAAAGTAGTCACCAATTCTAACAACCTGCTTTCTATCACACAGAAAATTAAAAATCCATCTACAAAGTGATGTACTGACACCCAGCTCTTGCAGAGTGTTAATCAACTTTACAGGTACAATGGTGTTGAATGCAGAGCTAAAATCAACAAAGAGAACACGGGCATATGTACATTTCGATTCCAGATGTTGGAGGATGGAGTGCAAACAAAGGGATACTGCATCATCCACGCTTCTATTTGTTCTGTAGGCAAATTGCTGGGGGTCTAAGGTAATGCTGGACAGGTGCTTACAAACCAGGCGCTCAAAGATTTTCATAATGACAGATGTTAGGGCAACAGGCCTATAGTCATTAAGACAAGTGATTTTATGTTTCTTTGGGACTGGGATAATCACAGCAGATTTGAAACAGGCAGGCACAATAGCAAGTTGGAGAGACCAGTTGAAAATACAAGTGAGGACAGGGGTGAGTTGGTCAGCACAGTGTCTAAGTGTAGCAGACGCCACACCATCAGGCCCAGATGCCTTCCTGGTGTTTTGCTGGTGCAACAAAATTCTGACGTCATGTTCAAAACCAGTGGGTGGAGGGCCACCTTGTTCTTTGTAACAGGGGGCAGGCAGCTGAACACCGTCGTCAAAGCGGCAGCAAAAATTATTAAGCTTATCAGGGAGGGCTGGGTCGCTGACTGGAGCATGATGTTTTGTTTTAAAGTCAGTGATGTCCTGCAGCCCTTGCCAGACACCTTTAATATCATTTGCCTGTAATTTTTTTTCAAGTTTAGCTTTATAGGAAGCTTTGGCATTCACCACAGCTCGCTGAAAATCATATTTCAATTTTTTGTAATTAGTCATGTCACCACATTTGAAGGCAGAGTGTTTCTTCCTACAGAGCAGTCTTAGTTCATTATTAAACCAGGGCTTACTGTTATTAAAGACAGTCACAGTTCTCACAGGAATGCAGACACTCTCACAGAATTGGATGTAGGCTGTGACAGTATCAGTGAAGGAGTCAATATCATCCTGGCCGTCAGACCAGAAGTTGCTCCAAACAGTGGAGTGCAAGCAGTCTTGTAATGTTTCTATGGCCTGTGGGGACCAGCACTAAAAGTGTTTGACAGTTGGTTTTGATACCTTCAGTTTTTGACGGTATTTGGGAATCAAGAGAATAGAGTTGTGGCCGGACTTACCCAGGGGGGCCCTGGCCACAGCATGAAAAGCCTCGGGGATTGGAGAATAACACTGATCCAGTGTTTTATCCAACCTGGTGGCGATGTGGATGTGGGGTTTGTATCTGGGTAAGACTTTTTTTCAGGGTGACGTGGTTAAAATCACCCAGCGCGATCATAGCCGCATCTGGGTTGCTGTTTTCCACCTCCATTATATGATCCGCCAGTTGTTGCAAGGCAGAGGGCGCAGAGGCGTCGGGAGGGATGTAAACAATGATCAGGACAACAGCAGAGAATTCTCTTGGAGAGTAGAAGGGCTTGGATATCACCGTGAGAGACTCCAACTCTGGGGTGCAGGTTTGTGACAAGATCTTGTAGTCAGTACACCAGTTGCTGTTGATGTAGCAGCCAACACCACCCCCGCGTTGTTTCAGTGAATTTGTGGTGCGATCTGCACGATGAAAAGAGAAGCCGGGTAGTTGTAGCGAAGAGCCTGGGAAACTTCCATCGAGCCAGGTTTCAGTTAGGCAGATAGCAGCAGCATCCCTGAAGTCTCTCTGTGAGCGGGTGAGCAGGGAAAGTTCATCCATTTTATTCACCAGGGAGCGGACGTTGGAGAGAACCAAGCTTGGAAGAGCCGGGCGGTGGATGCGGCGCCGTAGCCGGACAAGTGTGCCGCCTCTTGCACCTCGCTTCCGAGGCTTCCAGAATTGCTTTTGCCGCTCCCTGTGTTGCTGAAAGTCCAGTGGGAGATCAGGCCGAAAAGTGGGCATGTTGTCACGGATATGAAGTAGAGCAAATCTGTCATACTGGACAATGCCAGAACTGGGATCCAGGAACAAACAAAATAACGCAAGACAAACAAACAAAACAGGGAGTAATGCCGAGTCGCCATAGAACGGTGCCATGACGTCACATCCAATGAAAATGTTGTGGAAGGACCTGAAGCGAGCAGTTCATGTGAGGAAACCCACCAACATCCCAGAGTTGAAGCTGTTCTGTACGGAGGAACGGGCTAAAATTCCTCCAAGCCGGTGTGCAGGACTGATCAACAGTTACTGGAAACGTTTAGTTGCAGTTATTGCTGCACAAGGGGGTCACACCAGATACTGAAAGCAAAGGTTCACATACTTTTGCCACTCACAGATATGTAATATTGGATCATTTTCCTCAATAAATAAAAGACCAAGTATAATATTTTTGTCTCATTTGTTTAACTGGGTTCTCTTTATCTACTTTTAGGACTTGTGTGAAAATCTGATGATGTTTTAGGTCATATTTATGCAGAAATATAGAAAATTCTAAAGGGTTCACAAACTTTCAAGCACCACTGTATGTATATATTCATAAGCCAAAACTAAAATTAATACACAAGTATGACTGTAATCCATCTGTAACAGTACAGATATTTAACAGTTATTCCACGAAATCAAGTCGTACATGAGCTGATAGCTACAATCCCTGTACGATGAGATTGAGTGGAGTAACTGTTTTATTCTATCCACATTCACTGGATTTTGAGAAATGGAGCATTTTTATTTTTTGCAAATTTGATAAATAAAAACTTTATACAAAACATCCGACAAAATCATTTCCGCTT
Organism: Neoarius graeffei; assembly: GCF_027579695.1. Lineage (NCBI taxonomy): Eukaryota > Metazoa > Chordata > Actinopteri > Siluriformes > Ariidae > Neoarius > Neoarius graeffei. The sequence continues at coordinate 118,505,378 of NC_083571.1, read as the reverse complement.
AGAATGTAAACAAACCGGCGAAATGATGAGCAGTTTGTGAAAAATTCGCTAATAATAATTCTTGAAAAATAAAAAAAAGATACATTCTTACCATCAAATACTTTTATTCCATATTTTGTTGCTTTTTTTTTTTTGGGGGGGGGGTTCTTCTTTTTCAGGGTTTTTTGGTGATTTTCAAACCAACTTAAAGGTGCATTACCCCCACCGGCTGGGCTGGAGTGTGGAACAGGAGATATTGGGTGGAAAAAAACTATATTCTTTTAGCTATTTCTGTTTCTTTTAAATACTTTTATAACAATTTTTGGGGTTTTATTTTCGAGTTGAGTTTTTATTTCATCCTCGGTTGGTTCAGCAACACGCTCCGCCATTTTGTTTTTCTCTACTCACAGTATATGAACTGATAGCCTCATAGTCAAGTAGCCAATCAGAGCGCGCAATTGTTCATATCCAGTGAATGTGGATAGAATAATATCTGTTGTTACATATGCAGTATGTGTGTAATTTGGTCTATGGTCTTTGTTGACCCAACCAAGCCCTTTGACACCATCAACCAACATGGCCTTTAGAGAATACTTTTCAGGTTCGGCTGCCCAGAAAAGCTCGTCACCTTGATTGCCTCATTTCATGATGGCATGCAAACATGTGTCCAGGAAAATGGAGGCACATCTGACCCTTTCCCAGTGAACAACGGAGTGAAGCAGGGCTGTGTTTTGGCCCCCACACTCTTTTCCTTTCTGCTCTCAACAATGCTGATGGATGCTTTCAGGGACTTTGACAGAGGAGTGTACATCCAGTTTTGAACTGATGGAAAACTATTCAATCTTCATCGACTACAAGCTAAGACCAAAGTGTTTGAAGCCATCTTGCAAGAGTTCCTGTTTGTGGATGATTGTGCACTTGTAGCTCACTCTCAAGAAGATATCCAGTGCATAACTGATCGATTCGCATCAGCATACAGAAGCTTTTGCCTCACAATCAGTCTTGGCAAAACAGAAGCCATGTTCCAACCAGTACCTTCACAGGCTTGCAATGCTGTGCCACCACCTGTTGTCATCAACAACATAGAGATAAAGACTGTGGAGAAATTATGCTACTTGGGCAGCACTGTGACTAGCAACGGATCCCTGGATGCAGAGGTGACTTTGTGTATCGCCAAGGCCAGTGCTGCCTTCGGCAGACTCACTAAGAGACTATGGGATGACCATAGCATCAACGTCACCACCAAGATTGCTGTGAACAGAGCAGTTGTTCTGAGCGCCCTTCTCTACTGCTGTGAGACCTAGACCACCTACCATCAACACATCATCTAGCTTGAGCAGTTCCACCAAAGATGTTTGTGGAAGATCTGCAACATCAAATGGCAGGACAAGGTGTCCAACTTGCAGGTGCTGGAAAAGTGTGGTCTCCCCAGTATTGAGAATCTGATCACCAAGTGTCAGCACAGGTGGGCAGGACATGTTGTCCGGATGGAAGACAACCGGATACCTAAGATACTGCTTAGAGGCAGCTGAGCAGTGGGTATCATGACCAAGAAAGGCCATTCAAGAGGTACAAGGACACTCTGAAGGCCAACCTCAAGAGCTGTAACATCAACACTGTCTCCTGGGAAGACCTGACCCTTGACAGGGCATCCTGGAGACATCACTGCAGTCTGGGCATTAAGACTTTTGAGTCCAGGCAAAGAAAGAAAGAAGGAATCAGCCCCCAGTCCCACTGAACTCTTTTCCCCGACTGTGCGCCTCAAGACTAGGTCTTCATTCCCACATGAGGACTCATCCTGGCAAATAATCTGACTGCCTACTCATCTGTCGTATCGACAGGAGACTCCATCATCATCATCGTCAACATCATGTGTGTAATTACATAGTTATAAGTGAAACAATAAAAAGTGGGACCAAACAGACAGCTTTACTGTATTTTTAACATTAGGATTTAAAATAATTCTATTTAATGAGTCAGTTTATCACCTTGAATCAGTTGCGTGAAGGTGGGATGTTGTGTATGTTGTTTTGTTTTATATATATATATATATATAATTTTAAACTGTGTTTTAATATCCAGCAGTTTCCTCTCCTTCTATATCACCTGCAAGCCAGTTTACATAAAACAAATCACTGGAAACGTGAGCATCATTAATGTTGTGTTTGTGTCTAGTCGTGTGTGTGTGTGTGTGTGTGTGTGTGTGTGTGAGAATGTGTGTAGTTTGTTTGACTACATTGCAGTCTTTACTCAGGCTTAGCACTAAGCACAGGATCCTGCTAAGTAACGGCTGACAGAAGTATGTGGACACGCTGGAAGTAGACAAGTGTTACCATGAGCAGGGACTCGATTTCAGAAAGTGTGCACAAGCTGACGATACTCACTTCATCACTGCACTTTATCATGCTGACTTTATGGGCAATGTGTCAGATTCTGCTGGTGTGTTTACTTGTTCACACCAGCACTGAAAAATCATCAGCATCAGCGTTGTGAGGGTTTCTGTAACGCTTATCTTATCAGTTTAAAATAATATATATATTTTTAAATGTATGAATGTCCATTGATTAAGTCCGTGATGAGTCAGTGATGAGTAATGAGGACAGTTCTTGGTGGTAGACTGAGACTGTATAAACAGCTCTGTGTCTGCTCAGTGCCAGGACCCATCACGCCCAGAGCACAGCGGTGGTGCATGAAGATCTCCACGAGCATTTAACCTCTCTTGCTGGTGATGGATGGCGGCTGTGCCAGAGGGCCTGCGTGGTGCTGTGGCATCTGCAGGCTGAATAGTTTGACCTGCACCAGGCGCTCGCCTGAACATTGTGCTTTAAGTCCCACTTTCCTTAAGAACAAAGGAAGATGAATAAAGGAGGATTTCCCACCCTGCAGTGCAGAGAGAAAGTTGGGAAAGCCGTAGGAGCCGAGACATTAATGGCTAAATCTCACCAGGTCTGAATCTGTAATGAGGCACCTAATGAACCGTGAACATCACTCAGACACAGGATTTTGATTCTTTTTTTTGAAGAAGAAACCTTTATTTGTCACATGCACACTTCAAGCACAGTGAAATTCATCCTCTGCATTTAACCCGTCTGAAGCAGTGAACACACACGCACACACAGAGCAGTGGGCAGCCACACCAGAGCACCCGGGGAGCAGTCAGGGGTTTGGTACCTCGCTCAAGGGCACCTCAGCCCAAGGCCGTCCCATATTGACCTAACTGCATGTCTTTGGACTGTGGGGGAAACCGGAGCACCCGGAGGAAACCCACGCAGACACGGGGAGAACATGCAAACTCCGCATAGAAAGGCCCTCGCCGGCTGCTGCGTTCAAACGCGGACCTTCTTGCTGTGAGGCGACAGCGCTAACCACTGCACCACCGTGATTCGGAGGTCAATTTGATTCACATTTAATAAGATTACAAACTGTCACATGGTCTAACTCAATAATGTCTCACTTTTCAACCTTTTAAGCTGAACTTACACCAAAGGCATGCAGAAGAGATAAATGACTGATTACACTGACTTGTTTGAAAGGAGTCATTTGACCAAAATTGAAATTCCAGATATGTTCTTTGTCTTGTCAATTTGATTTAAACTGGATAAGCAATTCCATGCATACTATGTATCATATAAGCACAATAGAGATGTAGGATACATGACCTGAAGTGATGTCTACTCATTGCTTTATAGAAGATAAAATTTGGTGTCATCTTCCATACATGTGCATACTCTATCAGTGTGAAAATAATCAGAATGGTATAGAGTTAAAGGTGTGAGGAAGGTAAATTAGGACCCATAGATTAATTAATTGCTGTCTGGATGGAAGTCTAATTAGGGAGGAGACATGCAAATATTTTGAATAAATCTTTTGAATTTATTCTCTCCACATTCACTGGATATGAGCAACCATGTGCTCTGATTGGCTACTCTACTACTAGGATATCAGCTCACATACTGTGAGGAGAGAAAAACAAAATGGCAGAGTGCATCAAGTCAAGTCAGATACCACTTTATCAAGTATTTAAAAGAAACAGAAATAGCTAAGAGAATATAGATTCCCCCCCCCCCCCCCCCCCCATATCTCCTGTTCCATACTCCAGCCCAGTCGGTAGCAGTAATGCACCTTTAAGTTGGTTTGCCAACTGCCAAAAAACCTCTAAAGAGGAAGAAAATGGTGGAGTGTGTTGCTGAACCAACCGAGGATGAAATAAACACTCTACTCGAGAACAAAACCCCCCAAAATACAAAAAAGCAACAAAATATGGAATAAAAGTATTTGATAGTAAGAACAGGTTTCTTTATTTTTCAAGAATTATTATCACATTTTTCACAAATTGCTCCTGTCATTTCACCGGTTTGTTTACATTCTAAGCAGAAATTATTTTGTCGGACGTTTTGTATAAAGTTTTTATTTATCGAATTTGCAAAAATAAAAATGCTCTGTTTCTCAAAATCCAGTGAATGTGGAGAGAATAAAACAGTTATTCCATGAAATCAAGTCGTACATGAGCTGATAGCTGACAAGGCGCGTAGCACCGAGTTGGCTATAAGCCAAACTTGTACTCGAGTCCAGGACTTGGAGTCAAGTCTGACTTATGCCCTAATTTTAAGGACTCGTGACTTGACTTGGACTTGAGCACTGATGACTTGGACTCGGACTTGTGCATTAACTGCACTCGGCCTCGTAAATTGAAGATGAAGACTTGGATTTTTTTTCTTTATTTTTTGAAACATGCCATAATAATTTGCCATAAGATATTTATACCTACATTAATTGCTATGCTAATTTCATGTAAGAGTGTCACACCTCCACGCCTTGGCGCGTGCATCAGATAGACTCTTGGTTGCGCTCCGGGCAGCACACACGACAAGTGGACTCTCACACTTGCGCCGTAAACGACTCGCACCTGCACAGGATTAAGGCACGATCAGCATGCCGATATAAAAACTGTGAAAACACATTCACTTTGCGAAGTATTGAGTTGCGTTACTGACACGTTACCGAGCCTTATTTCTTTGTTTGGTTTCCTGATCCCCGATTTCCTGTTTCTCGTCTTTGATCCTGCCGAGTCTATGATAGTCTGTTTGTGCCTCGCTCGACCTATCGCCTGTTTCACCGTTTTACGATTTTGCCTGCCGTTCTGGATTATTTACTGTCTTCACTTGTATTAATAAACACACCTTCTGCACTTACATCTGTCTCCCAACCATCTCTGACAGAATACTTCACACTCCCTGATAAAAAGAAGCACATTCACCTGTTTATACGCCATGTTCAAGAACAAACTAATGTTAGTGGCGTTGAAACGGACACCATTAAGTGGTGCAGTTAGAGTCTTGTTCTCGGACTCGACTTGGATCAATAGTGGATTCGACTTGACTCAAATTTTTTTAATGACTTGGACTTGACTCGGACTTGAACACTGGGGACTCGAGACTGGACTCGGACTTGAAGTTTAGTGACTCGACTATAGCACTGCTATAAGCCATGTACGATGAGACTGAGTGGAATGACAGTTTTTCTATTCTAAATATTTTGAAACAACAGTCTATATATGACTTAGAACACCATCACGGAGTATAAGAGGAGTGTCATGCTTTCACGTGCTCTCACACCCTGATGTGTGGACGACGTCTTTCAACTGGGTCAAGGAGAAACAAAAGACCTTTCAAGATGCTCGCTCTGTTCTGCGTTCATGTTTATGGAGGAAAAGTACAAAAAAATGCTTATAAAACTAAAAGGAAGCAGCTGTAACGATCCACCCAGTCCTGTTCTCCTCCCCACCTGGACGAAGCAGAGCTCCACCCGTCTGCCCGCAGACGGACTATAACAGCTCCTCTCAGGCAGCAGGAGGAAATGGGCACGGCCTGATTTCCTGTGCCCCAACACCATTTTCCTGACTTGAGCTCTGCTTTATCATTCCTTATCCATTCCCGTGGGTCGCAGCGCTGTGCATGTAGACTTGGTCCTCTCTGCCCCTAAAAGTAGTCCTTCCTGTGAGTTTGATCCAGACTCCCACACTGCACAGCTCTTTCCTTCCTCTCACAATTGTTCTGTGACACATTCAACCACTTTCCTGTCATGATATTGCAGAAGGAGCGGATGGTGTCAGGTTTCTTGTTGCCTGACCTGTATATGACTTTTTGTCCCACTGTAATAGTGCAGTATGTGCTCCCTGTATAACCTCGGTGTTGTTTATTCTTCTGTCACTTTAGCACTGGGTTTGTAATGGCTATGTTTACATGCAGCCTAATAATCCATCAGTAATCCAGCTGACAGCTCAGTTGGAATTAAAACAATTTCTTGCGAGCAATCTCAGAGTAGAGAAAACAAATTGAAGCCAATGTGAATGAAATGTTTAAAAATATTTAACTAACATATGGCAACGGTTTAATCCAGTAACACACAGGGTACTTTTCTGTCTAGAGTTTCAGAATCAGAAACAGAATCAGAATCAGAAACACTTTTATTGCCAGGTATATGGACACACATGAGGAATTTGACTCCGGTTCACTTAGCTCTCATAGTACAAAACAGATAAAAAAGCGTATACACAAAACAAACAAGCAAACAACAACAACAAAAATAGGTGCATAGTGCAAAGTAATCCAGGTAAGTCAAGTATGGAATAGTTAAATAAATATAAAGTATACAGTGTGCACAGAATGATGGTATAAGTGTTCAGATATTTTACAAGTGATATTACTGATAATATGAATCTGGATTTTAGCTGTTCATCACAGAAAGGATTTCCCTTTTGGTGCAATATGGTGCATAATGCAAAGATGAATAGTACATTTAAATAAGCAAAAAAATATAAGTAACAGTGAGCACAGAATGACAGTATGAGTGTGCAGATATTTTGCAAGTGATATTACTGATATATGAATCTGGATTTTAGCTGTTCATCACAGAAACAGCCTGAGGGAAGAAACTGTTCTTGTGTCTGCTTGTTTTTGCATACAGTGATCTATATCGCCTCCCTGAGGGGAGAAGTTTAAACAGATTGTGACCAGGGTGTGATGGGTCCGCAGAGATGTTACCTGCTTGTTTCCTGACTCTGGACAAGTATAAGTCTTGGATGGAGGGCAGGTTGACACCAATAATTTTCTCTGCAGATCTTATTGTCCGTTGCAGTCTGTTCTTCTCCTGTTTGGTGAACGATCCAAACCAAACAGTGATGGAAGAGCAAAGAACAGACTGAATGATGGCAGAGTAGAATTGTGTCAGCAGCTCCTTAGGCAGGTTGAGCTTCCTGAGCTGGCGCAGAAAGTACAACCTCTGCTGGGCCTTTTTGATGATAGTGACTGTGTTTGTCTCCCACTTCAAGTCCTGAGAGATTGTGGAACCCAGAAACCTGAAGCTTTCAATGGCACAGTGTTGTTGGTGATGGTGATGGGCAGCAGAGTGGGGGGGGCTCCTCCTAAAGTCCACTGTCATCTCCACAGTTTTGAGCGTGTTCAGCTCCAGATTGTTCTGACCGCACCACCAGACCAGCCGTTCAACCTCTGATCTGTATGCAGACTCGTCACCGTCCCGGATGAGGCCAATGACCGTTGTATCGTCTGCAAATTTCAGGAGTTTAACAGACGGGTCTCTTGAGGTGCATCGTTGGTGTAAAGGGAGAAGAGCAGTGGGGAGAGCACACACCCCTGGGGGGCGCCAGTGCTGACAGTCCGAGTGCTGGATATGATGCTCCCCATCCTCACCTGCTGCTTCCTGTAAGTCAGGAAGTCTGTAATCCACTGACAGGTGGAGGAGGGCACAGTGAGCTGGGTGAGCTTGGTGTGGAGGATGTCTGGACCAATGGTGTTGAATGCCGAACTGAAGTCCACAAACAGAATCCTGGCATATGTCCCTGCAGAGTCAAGGTGTTGCAGGATGTAGTGCAGTCCCATATTGATTGCATCATCCACTGACCTGTTTGCCCGGTAGGCAAACTGCAGGGGGTCCAGCAGGGGGTCTGTGATGTCCTTCAGGTGTGACAACACCAGTCTCTCAAAGGACTTCATGACTACAGATGTGAGAGCTACAGGCCTGTAGTCATTCAGTCCTATGATGGTGGTTTTCTTGGGAACCGGGATTATTGTGGAGCGTTTGAAGCATGAGGGGACTTCACACAGCTCCAGGGATCTATTGAAGATCTGGGTGAAGATGGGAGCCAGCTGATCAGCACAGACCTTCAGACAGGAGGGTGACACACCATCTGGGCCGGGTGCCTTCCTGATCTTCTGTCTGCGAAAAACCTGACAAACATCCTCTTCACAGATCTTGATTGCTGGTGTGGGGTCAGAGGCGAGAGGAGACAGAATAGCAGGGGGTGTAAATGGGTCTTTAATGTCTGAGGGGGGGAGAGGTGTGAATTTGTCGAATCTGGAGTAGAACACATTCAACTCGTCAGCCAGTTGATGGTTCATTGCAGTGTTGGGGGATGGTCTCCTGTAGTTAGTGATATTCTTCAGGCCTGTCCACACTGATGCCGTATCGTTGGCTGAAAGGCTGTTTTTGATCCTTTCAGCGTAGCTCCTCTTAGCTGATTTCTCCTCTTTCGTCAGTGTGTTTCTGGCCTGTTTGTACAGGACTCTTACCCCTTTTCCACCAAATCAGTTCCAAGGCTGGTTCGGGGCCAGTGCTGGTGCTGGTTCATAACTCGTTCAACTTGCAAGCCAGCTGAGAACCAGTTTGCTTTTCCATAGCTCGCGGTGCTAAGGGAAGCCACATCATTACATCGCTGTATATGTCAGTTACGTCATTGTATACGTCAGTTACGTCGCTACGTTTGCATAAACCTTGGTGCGAATATCGAAGCAAAAACAACATGGAAGAAGCAGCAGCAACAACAACAACAATAATAATGGATGACTTCACGTTTGTACAGCTGCTGCTTCTTGTCCCTTAAAAATGGCGACCTTTCGCGGTCTTGTTATTGTTGTTGGTCTTAACAACCCCCCCCCCCCCCCCCCCCGCTGACGTAAGCGGTTCTTTCCTCTGGCCCAGCAGAGAGTTGGTGCTAGCCTGGAACCGGTTTTTCTGGCCCCAGACCCAGTTCTTTGTCAGTGGAAACAGAAAACCCGGTTCCAAACTAAGCACTGGCCCCGAACCAGCCCTGGAACTGCTTTGGTGGAAAAGGGGCATCTGTCCCCACTTCTGTAGGCCTCCTCCTTGGCCTCCTTTCACATGTTTTCCCAGTGTCCATATTGGTTTCTTCCAGGTTTCTCCAGTTTCCATCTCCCAAAAGTACTGCTGAGTGGCTCAGCTATGCTAAATTACCCCTAGGTTTGAAGGTGTATGTGAATTGCTCTGTGAAATGGACTGGTGTCCCATCCAGTGTGTACAGTGTCTTGCAAAAGTATTCATCCCCCTTGGTGTTTGTCCTGTTTTGTCGCATTACAAGCTGGAATTAAAATGGATTTTTGGAGGGTTAGCGCCATTTGATTTACACAACATGCCGACCACTTTAAAGGTGCACATTGTTTTTTTTTTTATTGTGACACAAACAATAATTCAGATGAAAAACAGAAATCTGGAGTGTGCATAGGTATTCACCCCTGAAAGTCAATACTTTGTAGAGCCACCTTCTGCTGCAATTCCAGCTGCAAGTCTCTTGGAGTATGTCTCTATTAGCTTAGCACATCTAGCCACTGGGATTTTTGCCCATTCCTCAAGGCAAAACTGCTCCAACTCCTTCAAGTTAGATGGGTTGCGTTGGTGTACAGCGATCTTCAAGTTATGCCACAGATTCTCATTTGGATTGAGGTCTGGGCTTTGATTAGGCCATTCCAAGACATTTAAATGTTCCCCTTTAAACCACTCCAGTGTAGCTTTAGCAGTATGTTTAGGGTTATTGTCCTGCTGGAACGTGAACCTTCGTCCCAGTCTCAAACCTCTGGCCGACTCAAACAGGTTTTCCTCCAGAATTGCCCTGTATTTAGTGCCATCCATCTTTCCTTCAGTCCTGACCAGCTTTCCTGTCCCTGCAGATGAAAAACATCCCCACAGCATGATGCTGCCACCACCATGCTTCACTGTAGGAATGGTGTTCTCAGGGTGTTGGGTTTGCGCCACACATGGCGTTTCCCATGATGGCCAAAAAGATCAATTTTAGTCTCATTTGACCAGAGAATCTTCTTCCATGTGTTTGGGGAGTCTGCCACATGCTGTTGGGCAAACTCCAAACGTGTTTTCTTCAGCAATGACTTTTTTTTTCTGGCCACTCTTCCATAAAGCCTCGCCCACTCTGTGGAGTGTACGGCTTAAAGTGGTCCTATGGACAGATACTCCCATCTCCACTGTGGATCTTTGCAGCTCCTTCAGTGTTGTCTTTGGTGTCTTTGTTGCATCTCTGATTAATGCCCTCCTTGCCCGGTCTGTGAGTTTTGGTGGGCGGGGCCTTCTCTTGTCAGGTTTGTAGTGGTGCCATATTCTTTCCATTTTGCTATAATGGATTTAATGGAGCTCCGTGGGATATTCAAAGTTTGGGATATTTTTTATAACCCAACCCTGATCTATACTTCTCCACAACTTTATCTCTGACCTGTTTGGAGGCTCCTTGGTTTTCCTGTTTCTTGCTTATTAGTGTAGCAGAGTCAGGGTCCTTCCAGAACAGGTTGATTTATACAGACATCATGTGACAGATCATGTGACACTTTGATTGCACACAGGTGGATCTTAATCAGTTAATTATGTGACTTATGAAGTGAATTGGTTGGAGCAGCTCTTATTTAGGGGTTTCATACGAAAGAGGGTGAATACTTATGCACACTCCAGGTTTCTGGGGTTTTTTTCATCTTAATTATTGTTTGTGTCACAATAATTAAAAAAAAAATCAACGTGTACCTTTAAAGTTGTTGGCATGTTGTGTAAATCAAATGGTGCTGACCCTCCAAAAATCCATTTTAATTCCAGCTTTTAATGCGACAAACAGGACAAACACCAAGGGGGATGAATACTTTTGTAACCTACCTATTCCTGACTCATACCCATTGTTCCTGGGAAACGCTTTGGATCAACTGCACCCCAAACCAGGATAATGTGGTTAATGAATACGAAAAAAATGAAGCAAGTCAACTGAAAACTTTCCTGTCTAACGCTAGCTGCTTGTTACACTCAACAGGACTCACAAGATTGTCATTGTTGTGGTAGCATTGACACTGATAATTGATGAATAGTGGTACTTGCATTCACATAAATCAGGCTCAGATTACTTCTAATGTACATGTAAACCAACTGCCGAGTTGAAAAACAGACCAGATGGAATCTGCAGTCAGAATTCGTTCAGACTGATGCATGGTAATGTCAGTGTGATGTATGCCAAAAGATCTAAAGTAACAGCCAGTAGATGGATGTTAAACCAGTTTGGGCTTTATTTTACTTTGGCATTGGTAAAGTGGTGTATTTGTAATCAGTAGTCTCACTGTCCATCTTTCGTGACATTCAACATTATGTTTTTATGCCACAGATTTATCCCAGCATCAGGCCACAATGTTTATTAGGAACTTGATTTACCCTACTGACTCCAGGGCTGTTGTGTTTGTTAGGTCTGATGGTCTGGCTAGTTTCAGTATTGTGGCTGCTTCTGACAGAACATAGCCCAGTCGCATTTCATCACTAGTTTTCATGTAAACAAATTTGCAGCCAGAATCTTTATTTCGTTGTGGTTGACACTGAAACTCTTGTCAGACACAAAAGACAAATTGTGCAGCACTGCTCTCAGGAATGCATTTTTCATTCTCCTTTCCACTTTGATCCAAACCAGCGCTTTTATCAAATAATCGCACCTCAACACTCGGAGCCAACAACAAGCGCTCTTTATTGTTCTCAGCTCCCTCCATCTTGATCTGGGTGAATAAAGGCAGCGGTGTTGAGCTGCTAGTTGTGGTATGCTGATCCTAACAAGAGGCCCAGTCATATGATGGTTCCCAGGTGACCAGCTGCCATAACCACCAGTGCTGACCCCCGCCCTCCCCCTCGCATCCCCCTGCCACCACAAAAAAATGTTCTGAGTTTTAGCATTAGTTACTGCTGTCTTTTAGGAAAATACATACATTCATAATGAGTTGTCTTTGAGGCCCAGACTGCAGGTCTGGCAGGGCTCGTTACACACACCATGCGAGTGGGAATAGGTTTCAGAGTGTGTGTATTAACGTTTATGAGTGTGTGTGTTGTTTGACAGATTTACAGTCTCATGGAAAGCGAGGTGCTTCTGTTTTTCCCAATCCATAATGTATCTTCAGCTTCCAACTTCCTGTTTCACTTGAGGAGATGCATCACCATTTTAATCGTTCCCCCCATTCTTTTAAAACTTGCACTAAATCATAAACTTTCCAGCTTGTGTCCTTTTCCATTTGGGCCATGTTTTCCCCTAAACTCATTCTATAAAAAGGTAGCAGCATATGGAAAATCACTTTCCAAGATAAAACTCAGCAGCTCCATAGTTTGAGTTTGAATTTTTTGATCTATCGAATATTATACCAAAGTGCTTTTAAATTCTTTAATCTGATTGGTCAAATGGTGTTGATTAGTTCTTTGAAACAGCAGTACAGGCTGGCAGCATGGTGGTGTAGTGGTTAGCGCTGTTGCCTCATAGCAAGAAGGTTCTGGGTTCGAGCCCAGTGACCGACAAGGGGCCTTTCTGTGTGGAGTTTGCATGTTCTCCCCATGTCTGCGTGGGTTTCCTCTGGGTGTTCCAGTTTCCCCCACAGTCCAAAGACATGCAGTTCAGCTAACTGGCTACTCTAACTTGTCCATTGATCAAGCTTCAAGAGGGATGGGCTCTGCCAAGTTTAAACGCCCTGGGCACACCAATGATGGACTTTTGAAATGTCATCAGAATGTCTGTGGGATGAAGAGGTACAGTCTGACAGTCAACCTGGCTACAAGGCGAAGCTTAGTATTATATGAATGGGCTCATTCTCATACATTATTGTTTCTATAGTAGACTTTTATGGTGGACACTCCATGAATGTTGCATTAAATGTAACTATAAATGGTTAAAAAGTAGACTGTGTTAATCATTAATTAATTTTACAAATGTATTTGATGAAGACTTTGAGAAGTGCTCATCTCATCTCATTATCTGTAGCCGCTTTATCCTGTTCTACAGGGTCGCAGGCAAGCTGGAGTCTATCCCAGCTGACTACGGGTGAAAGGCGGGGTACACCCTGGACAAGTCGCCAGGTCATCACAGGGCTGACACATAGACACAGACAACCATTCACACTCACATTCACACCTACGCTCAATTTAGAGTCACCAGTTAACCTAACCTGCATGTCTTTGGACTGTGGGGGAAACCGGAGCACCCGGAGGAAACCCACGCGGACACGGGGAGAACATGCAAACTCCACACAGAAAGGCCATCGCCGGCCACGGGGCTCGAACCCGGACCTTCTTGCTGTGAGGCGACAGCGCTAACCACTACACCACCGTGCCGCCCTTTGAGAAGTGCTACTATAGATAAATAATCAACTTTGAGGTGGTATCAGTAACTGGGCTTCGTCACACCATCACATGGTCCCAAGCTTTTTTTTTATTCCTTCTTCCTTAAAGTGCATATCACGGGTAAATTCAGGAGCAAGATCAATGTAATTTTCCTATTTTATATTAAACTTTGGTCAAATATCTGTAACATTCTGCATCCTCTGCAATTTTTTTACCTTGCACAATACCAGAAAAATTCAGTTGAAATCAAACCATTTGAGGCGAATTGGTCCGCCTCTGAAAAAACTCGGCATTTGGATTTCCCGGGAAACATTGATTTTCATGATGTCGCGTGCGGGACGCCTCCCTCTGAATCCTACGTCAGCGCTGGTTTGTTTATGAGAAAACGACCTGGTGGTTTTCTGCAAATTTCTTCAACGTTATCACGTAATTATTAAAATGGTTAACCGATGTATCGTAGGAGGGTGTAGCAACACCAATCTTGATGGGATTAGTACTCATCGTTTCCCAAAAGACCGGACAATGAGAGAGAAATGGGAGCGCTTGGTCTACACAGGCTGTGCACTGAAACCATACAAGCTCGCGCAGCCTGCTGGCGCTTCCGCAGGTGACGTCACGAATCTGGCTCCAGACTCCCTTGGGATTTTTCCAGACGCCTTTTGTTATTTTATTTTTTCTGCTGTAGACAGATGGCCTTGTACAAAATTACCCTTCTGGATGAGTGTGTAAAGGGACATACTTTCATATTAAAAAAAAAAAAGAAATTGGTCCAGAATATGCCCTGTAAAACACACATTTCACTGCTGCTCTCAGTAAAGGCATCAGTGAATGAAAGTCTAGGATTGGAGATGTCAAGAGCAGCTGGAATTTCTGCGCAGAAGCTCAACAAGTGCATTTGACCCATCAGACAGCATCATCTGCCCAAATGTTGCAATGATTCTGCATTCCAATGCAATCTGTGGGCTCGGAGGTTGTTGGGGGTTGAGGATGATTGAGTGCCTCATCGAGGCAGCAGATGGTCATTGGGGCCAAGACACACACACAAAGGATTCAGCAAGTGGCGCATAGCCATTCAGAATATTCAGATCATCTCGTCTAAGAGGGGAAGGGACAGGCATCTCACAATGCTCTCGTTCTGCCTTTCTGCACTCCCTGATATTTTGAAACCAGCTCATCTCATTGGCTGCTTCCACAGAGCCGCTATCGCTTCATTGCATCACACTGCTTTAATATAATATGAAGCAACAGTACGCCCCCTTTGAGTTGTAACCAGTCGCCTGTTTCATTGAGCACTCTGTGCACGCAGCACAGGATGCCTCCATTCACACAAGCTCACTTGAGGGCCAGAGGTCACGGCTGTGTTCTGAGGAAGGATGGGTGTTGGTGTGCTTGGCTGCAGCTGCCCCTACTACAAGATACAAGAAGTCCCCCAGCAGCCATTGACATGTCCTTCAGTTACAAATGAAAAAGCGACAAAAGCAAAAAGAATTCAAATTCAAATCAGCGAACAGAAACACAACTTGAACATCCAGTGTTTTCATTCCAGCATCATATGGAGCCTTGTTTGGAAGTATCCCATAACCCTGCAGCCATTATGGTTACAGTCGCCAGAAAATGAATGAAAATTGTTTGGAATTTCCATGACCAAAAATAAACAGTGGGTCAGAATGAAGTCTGTTCTTGTAAAGCCTTGTAGCGGTACGTCATGGAACACGGCACAGCCAGAGGAAAGCATGAGTGCTGTTTGGATTTGGGATGAGGAGGAGATGGAGGAGGAGGTGGAGGAGATGGAGAAGGAGGAGGAGGGGTTCCCACCGCACCGCACGGCACACACACAAGGGTTGGCTGTGTTTCTGACATATGCTCCTCCCTTAACTGTTTCCCCACAGATGAGCAAGCGAGACCGCAGGACAGCTGGAGAAGAGAGAGAAACGTCGGAGGGAGAAACGGGGAGGAAGAAAGAAGAGACCTAGAATGGAGAACTGAATGAGCAGAGGATTGCACAAAGGATTACAGGGAATGTTAATGACAACGAGAGGACTGTTAGGAGGGTGAAAAGGAACGAGCAGTAAAGGAATATGAAGGGTTATTCTTGTTTATCCTGAGGAGCAGCACCACACCTGGTAATAGAAACTTGTACATCCGTGTATTATATCCACTATCAGCATCAGGCTGATGTTTTATACTGGAGGGGAAAAAAAGAATGAATCTGATATGATGGCATTATAACATGCTAATTATTTTTATGTTAAAGTCTATTTTCTTCCATTGAGTTGTGTATGTTTTTTACTGGGAACTGCTTGGCATAATTAAGAATTACATTAGCACTGTTTTTTTATTTTAGATTCTATAATTTTCCATATATTTGCATACATTTTTATGCATTTGAAGAAAGAAAACGCTGCAGTTTTGTGGGCATCATGGTGATTGCTGTGCATTTCTTCCTGTAGTCGAATGTTTGAGCTGTTTGAGTCTGTTCATTTTAGATAATCATCTTAAATGAAGTGTTTCAATTAAAACCTTTTCATGGTAAGCTTTTTAGTTAAAAATATTGTTGCTATTGGCTGATACTCAAGATTTCAGTCTTGGTATCAGTACCAGAACAGAAGTCTCTAATTATTGTGTGTATCATGTAATCTGAAAATGCAAAAAAAGACAATCACATCCATAGCACTTCCAGTTCCTTAACATTTTCATTCCATTTAGTCTTACAGATCAGAATGGGAAATACAGACAGCCAGCACAGCAGCTTCATCATTCCTGGCAAGTCACGGCCGTGCTCGCTGAAGCTACACTCATCCAAAGAGGAAGTCCTCTCCCCCCATAGCTGGTGGAGGAACACAGGAGGAGTGTCGGCCTCTAAGACTCGTGGGTCCTCCAGAAACTGCTTGAACCAGCACAAAGGTAGCCAGCCATATGTCTCCTACCACTATGACTACATCGAGGCGCAGCATCCTGGCTCTCCGCAGAACAACGAGTGGGACCATGGGTCACTCCTGGCACGTGGGAATTGTCGATACACTCACACTTCAGTAAGAAGCTCTAACTCCGAAGTTCCTCAAAAAAAGAGCAGTCCCAAGGTGCTCTTGAGTGGGGATGGAAGCTTGAGGGTGGAGTTCACCAATGGGAGGAGAGGTCTGGACAATGAGCTCTGCACTGCACCCATGGACTCAACCTTGAGGGACAGCAAAGGTTCCTCGATCAGTTCTGAGGAATCCTGGTATGACTCTCCATGGGGTGCTGCCACAGAGCTCTGTGACAATGTTTTCACTGCTAACCAGCCTTCGGATGACAGCAGCGGCTACACTACACTCTCCTCCACCCGTACCGAGGATATCAGCTGCCCTCCTTCCACGATGGAATGCCATGCAGATGAGATCCTGTGTCAGGCAACAGGAAATGGAACCATTGGCTATACCACCTATTCTCCAGGATGCACAGAGGAGGACAGTGGTATTGGAGACTCGGTTTTACTCCACATGGAGCAGAAGGACCTTGGATTGAGCTCTTTTGGGAATATTTACACTAACCCAAACTTGACTGGACCTTTTCCCACAATTGGCATCCTTCCTGAAGACCAGGTTCAGGGTCCTCCTGACCTCAATTCAACAAATAAGGAAGAGAGCCAGGAAAGCCAACCTTTCACCTCGCTCACGCTGCCTTGCAGGAAATCAGGTGGTGGTGATGTTAATTCCAGAAAGGACTCGCTCAAGAGCCGGATCCGCCGCATTAGTGACTGGACTGGAAGCCTGAGCAGGAAGAAACGGAGGCTGCAGGTGAGAATAAAAGCCTATGAAGGGCTGATGTGGGCAAAGGTAAAACGCTGTAGCTGCTTGCCCCTTGTGCTTTTTTATCTGCTCATTCATAAGTTTGTGCATACTTAGAATCAGATGAATGAAGGTTTCACATCTGCATGTGATTTTGGTAGAAGCTCAGACTACCCTAGGTGGGTGTAAAGGCTCTTTTGAGGTTAGTGTGGTAATTTCTAAGTTATAGGATATCAGTCCTGCATGATTGGATATATGCAGACAAGACTGACCTTTGTAGTCACAAGTGGTTGTAGATGCTTGCGTGTCTCTTTAGCACTTCACCATGTAATTCAGTCTGTTTTTCCATCATCCTGCCCTCAGGACCCCTCAGAGACCTTCAGCAGTGGTGTGGATGGTCTGGTGAATGACTCCAGTGTTCAACTGGTGGGTGACCCATGCTGGAACCTCTTGAACAGCCAGACACACTCAGCCTGCTCTCTGACAGAGCCATATACTCAGCAGAGCCAGAACGTCTACGAGAACTTTATGCAGGAGCTGGAAATGGGTGATGCTCTCCAGGAGTGGGAAGAGGTTGAGGGAGAGCAGGCTGAGAGCAGCAGTGGGTCTCTGAGCTCTCTGGAGCAGATGGAGCTGCTGTTTGAGAAGGAACAGGGGGTGGTGCGGAGGGCAGGGCGACTTGCCTTCAAACCACTCATCAGCCTGCATAAAGAGCGCAAACTGGAGCTGGTGGCACGCCGCAGGTGGAGGCAATATTGGGTCACGCTTAAAGGTAAGTCCAGCTCTGTCCTTTCCAGCAGGTCTGACTGGAACATAATTGTAACAGGTCCAGATTGGTGTAACAGAAAAGTGTTCAACCTAAAGTGAGGAGTTTGAATCATGACATTGCCACAACCATCCATGGCCTGGAGTCACAGAGAGCAAAACTGACCATGTACTCTGGGTTGGAGGGATGGAATTCCTCTCTCCCTTGTCAATCAGAGCAAGATGCTAGTCTTAACGCTCCTTGGTTGGTAGCCGTTGTGTGGTGGGTAGAGCCAGCAAGTGGGTTTGAATTGGAAATTGGGAGAAAATGGTGGAACCTTCTGATTATTGTACAGTCAGAACAGTACCATCACCATCCGGTAACACACTGTTCTGTCCTCCAACAGGCTGCATGCTCCTACTGAGCGAGGCTGATGGGAAGAACGGCCCAGAACAGGAAATGTCCCCACGATACGTCCTGCTTGCAGAGGACAGTATTGTCCAGGCCGTCCCTGAACACCCAAAGAAGGAAAATGTTTTCTGTTTGAGCAATGCTTACGGCGATGTCTACCTTTTTCAGGTTTGCATTTACATTTATAGCATTTGGCAGCTCAGCTACCAATATCCCAAAGTGACTGAAAGGATCTTTGGATCCAGTAACCTCTAGATGCACATCTCTCTTATACAGATCCATTCCAAACCTAGATGCCCTTACTGTCTTTGATACTTCTTTGTATTTTTTAGTCAGCACATACCATAGAACATGAAGTATCTTGATGGCTTATAATGGATAAAATTGTGTGCTAACTTGAAGCAGCGTTGTGTACAGAAACCACATTACGGCCAGGAATGCATTTTATGTGTTGCTGTTCTAGCTCATAATGACTATGTTGGTCTACATAATATGTTCCCTCATTGCCAGTTTCATAACTATATCTTGGTAAACTGCATGGTAATGAAAAATTGGCAGCACATGTCTGAACTAGAGGGCTATGTATATCCGTCTGTTTGTTTGCTTTTTTCATTTGGCTGTATAACTTTTGTTTTTTCCATGCGAGGAAAAGAAAGCCCTATTGTGTTAACCATTCCAGTTTTCTGTCTTAAAGTCATCCAGAGTTAGTCCATAAGTCCATAAAATTTGCTTCACTACTGAATAATAAATTGCTTGACGTACAATGGAGTGATCATTACACAACAGAAAATAAGGCTACTCTTAAACCTTCATCAAGAAATCCAAATCCAGTGTGAAGATTAGATACTCCCTCAATTCTACATCCCCAACCCCCTTCCCTTGGTAAATCAGTGTTACATGGCCTGAATTTGCTAATTGGAATCTGAAAGGCTCCTTTGGATAAAGGAGAAAACTGCTTTAAGATTGGATTAAGGACTCCAGCAGAGGGAGATGTTAAAAATAATATTGGACCACAGGGTTGGAGTCAGAGTTGAAGGGGTGCTAGTGTTGGACAGCAGACTGTATTCTGACTATCATCTGACTATAATGGGTTATATATGAAGCCCACATGATTATCCATAACTCACTTGGCTGTATTTTTCCAACTTCAGGCCTCAAATCAGACAGATGTGGAGAACTGGGTAACAGCCATCCACTCAGCCAGTGCCTCACACTTGGCCAAGCGTCAGGGCAAAGAGGACACAGTGCGACTGCTGAGGAGCCAGAGCAGAGCCCTGCTGCAGAAGATCGACATGGACAGCAAAATGAAGAAAATGGCTGAGTTGCAGCTGTCTGTCATTACTGACCAGAAGAACAGGAAGGCAGTGGAGGGGCAGGTTTGGATCATGAAAGATATTTTACTTCATGCCCCTTTATTATAGATTTGGTAGGAAGTTAGAAGGAAGTGGTAACCAGAAGGAAGTCAGGAACTTGGAATGACTAGAGTAATGCAAAAGTGTAATGATGTCCAGCTAGGTGTCTAATTTGAAGTGGTTTTCAAGAGACACCTTTAACACAGATGCTTGTAAGATGAATTGTTGTCAGTCGAAGTTCACTATTTTTACAGATCCAGCAGTGGGAGCAAAATCTGGAGAAGTTCAACATGGAGCTTTTCCGTATGCGCTGTTACCTGGCCAGCCTGCAAGGCTCCGAGCAGCCCAATCCCAAGAACCTGTTAGCTGTCGCTTCACGTCAGTCAAAGATAGCACTTGGACGTCTAGGAATTTTCTCTGTCTCGTCTTTCCATGCTTTGGTGAGTCACAGTAATCACTTATTGGGCGAAAGTGGCTTTAGCTTAATTGGAACATAGCCTATGATATAGCAAGTTGATGTTTTCATTCGACTTAATTGGTGTACAAATATATAATAGGATAATTTATCTTATTCATTTTTAGCTCATCCGGCTGCAGGCCAGGCCGGGTGAGCTTATGCAATCACGCATCGTCCGTTGTCCGTCCGCCATCCATCCACAGTTTACAAAAATCGCTACTACTCCTACAGGATTGATCAGATTTCGATCAAACTCACATACAGTGTTCCCCAGGTGGGTGTGCATAAAAATTGTCAAGACTGTGGCTCCACCTGTCATATTTACGATTTTATGGGTGTCTGAAATTTTTAGGTGACTCGTCACATTAAACGCCATTCTTCGTAAACTGCTGGGACATTTTCACTGAAACTCACCCAGAAGACTCTAAAGACATATTCCAACAAGAATTGTTCACCAGCTGGTGCCACCTGCCACAGATGTGGTTACACAGGGGTCATATGCAATTTCATAAAAATCGCTACTCCTCCTACAGGATTGATCAGATTTCGATCAAACTCACATACAGTGTTCCCCAGGTGGGTGTGCATAAAAGTTGTCAAGACTATGGCTCCACCTGTCATATTTACAATTTTATGGGTGTCTGAAATTTTTAGGTGACTCGTCACATTAAACACCATTCTTCGTAAACTGCTGGGACGTTTTCACTGAAACTCACCCAGAAGACTCTAAAGACATATTCCAACAAGAATTGTTCACCAGCTGGTGCCACCTGCCACAGATGTGGTTACACAGGGGTCATATGCAATTTCACAAAAATCGCTACTCCTCCTAAAGGAGTGATCAGATTTCAAACTCACACACAACAACAGTGGCCGGTATGAGCTCCAGCCTCACTGAGGCTATATATTTTTTTTTAATGTTGCTGTTGCGTATGGTCTAATAGTGTGTGTTTTTGTGTGTAACCAGATGTGCACCCGTGATGAAGCCAGTCTGAGGAGGCGTTCACGGTCTCAGTCTCGAGCCGCCCGGAGCAAGCGAGGAATCTTCTCCTCTCAGAAAGGTCTGGACAGCCTGAGTAGACGCAACCAGGAAAAGAGACAGTCTCTGTCCCAGGTAAGGCTGAATCACACATACTTTTATAAAACACATTCACATCTACAGAAAAGTGTCCACTTCAGAGCATCCTGATGTTTCCCTGCTTCCATGCAGCATCACTGCTTGGACTCAGCCACTGATTCTCACTGTGGAAAAAACATTTGGCATTTGCCTTTTTTTCCTCATCACCTGTATAAACACATCTTTACGAGTGACTGCTCGGCTCCTGCCCCAGTAGCATGTTTCTGAAGCCCCTTTGTTTTAATCCTGGTTGGTAAATCTGTTCAGTAATGCTGGTTCTTGGAATGCACATTAACACTGTTTAGAAGGCTTGACCTACAAACTTCCCTCCTTACTTGTTTTTCTCTCTCTGTTTAGCTTCCAGAATTTTATCTGGATAATTACTAAGGCATTGCTAGTGTGTGTGTGTGTTGGGGCATTGCAGTTTTTGGACTGTAGTAAGGGGTTTAGGGAAAAGTGATGAGCAAAGTGCTTGCTACTGCTTCATTACCTCAACTGTTCCCAGTGGGCCCATCTTGGAGAGCTCAGTGTTTTCTATAAAATTTCTTTTTGTCAATGTTTACTTTTCTTTGATATGTAAATAATGAACGCAAAGATTATCATTCACTGTAAACCAGGCAGATTTCTTGATGAAATCTTGCAAAAGGTTTACCTTCATCAGTTAAGCCTGATCGTTTATTCCTCTTAACTCATATCAATTTAACTCACGCAGATGTCGAAGAGCAGCCGAGCCGCTGCTGTTTACTTTAGTTCACTGTAAATCAGTGGCTCTAAATCCACACACACACAGCTAACTGCCTGAATCACATGTGATCAGAGGCAACTGCTCAGCTCTTCCAGCCGGCTAATGATCCAGAGCAGCGTAATCTCAGCCAAACGACCCCTAATAACGCACCCCTCTGGCGCGGAGTTACCATAAACCACGTGCTTAATTGCTGCAAGCTGGGGAGCAGAAGAGAAACAAAAGGTTTGTGTAAAACCACACTGTCCGCTTAAATATCAGACAGCTGGAAAGCGCTCCTGTCGTCTGAAGTCTGCAGCTCTCAGCTTCAGCAACAGACAGAGGAACGGGGGATGGGGGAGTTAGGCTTATTATTTCCAGAAGGCCGTGAGGATGGAGCTGAGGTGAGTCAGTGTCCCAGACCTTCCAGCAGTGCAGTGGTTTAAAAGAAATGCTGCATCACTCTGACAGGCTAATGCCCTTTTACACCAATCACCAATCAATACACAGAGATCCTCTGCCATTAGTCACGGATAGATCTAATCTAATTCTCTGTCCATTTGTTTACCCATTCATCCTTTATCCATCCATTCATCCATCTATTCATCCATCAGTCATCCAGAAATCCCTCCAATAAATCCCTCCATTTAAACTAACAATCTGTCTATCCATCCAGTCTACCTCTCCATTTATTCGTCCATCAGTCCATCCATAAATTTCCCCAATAAATCTCTTCATTTAATCTAACAATCCATCCATTCTACCTCTCCATTTATCCATCCATTCATCCATCAGTCCATCCATAAACTCCCCAGTAAATTCCTATATTTAATCTAACAATCCATTCATTTAGGAAATCCAGTACTACGGTACATCTGTCTGCTTGTCCATCCATCCATCCATCCATCCATCCATCCATCCATCCATCCATCTAATCTACTTCTCCATTTATTCATCCAACAGTCATCCAGAAATCCCCCCAATAAATCTCTCTATTTAATCCATCCATCCATCCTACCTCTCCATTTATCCATCCATTCATCCATCAGTCCATCCATGACCCCCCAGTAAATCCCTCTATTTAATCTAACAATCCATTCATTTAGTAAATCCAGTACTACATCTGTCTGCTTGTCCGTTCGTCTGTCCGTCCGTCCATCTATCCTCTATCTACCTAATTTACTTCATTTATCCATCTATTCATCTATCAAGTGATAATATACCTGTAAATACCTCCATCCAATCTAACTATTCATTCGTCCAATATGGCTCTTCCTACATATATCTTTCCATTTGACATATTTATTGCTCCTTCATCCATCCATCCATCCATCCATCCATCCATCCATCCATCCATCCATCCATCCATCCTTCCTTCCTTCCTTCCTTCCTTGCTTATGTCAGTGCAGTACATCTGAAGCTCTGTGTTCCACTCTTCAGTGTTTCCAGGAACAGTTTCCTGTTTGTGTATCTGTTGTTGATGCCGCTGTGATTCTGGCTGTGGGAGATCAGTGTGTGGTTGGAGCGGCTCTCTCACTGAAACATTTTGGAAGATGATGATCGACTCAGAGCCGTCCCGGCGGGCGTCTGGGTCGAGGGGAGACTGTGGCTCTCGCTTGTAGGCTAACAGAGACTGGCACATTAGCCTGCCCTCTCTAAGCTGTAATTACAGCATCACTCAGACCTTTGATTATTTCTCTGCAAACCTCAGAGGCCAGTTCTGTTCCGATCCAGGATCTAAATAGTATCAAAAGCAGCTGGCTCAGCTCTCTGGTTTCTAATTAAATGCAACTCTAGAGGCCATGTTGCTTTTTTGAGCCTGGATGTTACCTTGGATATATTTTGATGTGTGTGTGGGTTTTTTTATATTGTAGGTATTTGATGGACATTCCAGTGGAACTCGTGGCCATCCATCAGCACAGAGCAGTTCAGAGGTACTGCATGCATCATAGTGATGTTATGTTTTTGCTTTTATTCGATTGTCTAAGTCTATAGCTGCCCCCTGGAGACTGTCTAGCAGATGGAACTGAATTTTCTCATTCTTTCATCTATTTTTTATACATTCTTTTAAAGAAGGCTCATGCTGTGCCAGGTCCAGGTGCCAGCTTGCACCATCTGACATGCTAATACTACTTCATAATGCATGAGGGGAGGTTCCCGCCCTCTCTAATCCCTTGAAACTGGGAAGAGGAGTGGGTGGGTAATAGTGGGGGAGGACTTTGTCACCCTTTTGGAGATTGCACAGCTGTCCCAACAGCCTGCTGATCTGTTGACACTTTACTTTGCAAACAGGCATGGTGTGTGTGTGTGTGTGTGTGTGTGTGTGTGTGTGTGTGTGTGTGTACCTCTATAGAGGCGGAGTTAGTGTTCATTTCATCACAATCCTATTGTCAGTGAATACTCAAACACAGGGAACCTCATGACACCAGCTCAACATGTTACACCTACATTGTACTCATTGTACATACGTTCTCATTTGAGATATAATCCAAGCTGCTCTGAGCAACAATTGGCTTTTGATTGTGAATTCTCCTTCAGATGAATGCTACGAAATTTCCAAAATGCCATAATAAGACACTACAACATGAAGCTCGGTTACTGTTGCCACCCAGATGATTATTTTCCTATCGCAGCACATTCCGAAGTGTTTTGTCTTGTAAGTTTTATCCATTCACAGTTACATTTATATGTGCTGTGGAACATCTGCAAAACAAAGGAGTTCCTCGTATCACTTATGTTATAACAGTTAAAAACAATAATTCCCTCACCAGCATCTTAAGTTAGTCGGATAAAAAATGCAGTTTGTTACGACTTAAAGTTGCAGCTTTAGATTTGATGGATACAAAGCACTGACACTGGAGACTCCTTCCATAAATGTAAACAAGCATTTTATTATTATTAGTGTGCTTGCAAAATCACACTATTGTTCTTCTTAAAGGAAAACTCCAGAGTGAAATGCTTTCTAGGTCTATTTTCGCATTATTGGGAGTGCATACGTTGAGTTGCTACCGCAATCACGTCAATCAGATGTGTTTTGAGAAAATTCGTTTTTTGCAATTTCAACTGGAAAGCACTAACACGGCAGTGCGAGGGGCGTGTCTTTTTGCCGATTCAAAACGCTAGTTTTAAAACCATTGCAAAGCTCAAAACAACATGACAGTTGTGTGGAAGTGAGTAGAGGGTTCCTACAAACAAAACGAAGTGTCCGTAGCTCTGCAAGTGCACGGACAGAGTGTGTAGAAGAGTAAATACAAAGCCAGTGACCTTACCTGAAGTTGGTCTTCTCCAGACGCCATCTTCAGGGGACAGTCCGTAAAAGTCGAGTGCCGAGTGCAAAGCCCGTATTTACTCTTCTACACACTCTGTCCGTGCACTTGCAGAGCTACGGACACTTCGTTTTGTTTGTAGGAACCCTCTACTCACTTCCACACAACTGTCATGTTGTTTGGAGCTTTGCAATGGTTTTAAAACTAGCGGTTTGTATTGGCAAAAAGACACGCCCCTCGCACTGCCGTGCTAGCGCTTTCTGGTTGAAATCACAAAAAACGAATTTTCTCAAAACACATGCGATTGACGTGATTGTGGTAGCAACTCAATGTATGCACTCCCAATAATGCGAAAATAGACCTAGAAAGCATTTCACTCCGGAGTTTTCCTTTAAGTTTTATTTTTATTATTCGTTTTCACCCGTTTTTTGGATCCACTACTCCTCCTAGGGCTTTCGAGATAGAGACACCGTTCCAACGCTGAAACGTAGGGCCTGATCTGGAATGGCGTGCTTGTTTTCAGCTTTTGGATCGACACACCTGTTCTCTCGTTCTTGTCGTTTTTGTGTCATTTTTTTCCCATAGAGAATGAATAGGGCTCACGAATCGAATCATCCTGCTCGGACACACTTCATCGCAGACGCACCAAACCTCATGTGATACCTCAGGCCAACTCCCCCGACACATACATGCAATCGGTTCTGACCCGCACTCATTTTTTCCTTTCTTTTCATGCCCCACTTTTTCATCCATTCACTTCCATTCATTTTTGGCCCCATTGAAAATGAATGGCGTTTCGGGAAAAAAGCTTTCACTCTCCGTCAAATTTTTTAACTGAGTGACCAAACTTCAAGAGACTTCATATGATGCCTCAGGGCAAGTCCCCACACATCTCCGTCCCCTCACGTGAGACCTGCACTCGTCTTTTTCTTGGTTTTCACACATCCTTTTTTTCCGTCCATAGGCTTCCATTGATTTTTGGCCTCATTCGAATGAAAGGAGTTTTGCTCAGTAACACTTCACCACACATCCACTGCTGTAGCGTGCTTGTATACAGCTTTTGGATCGATGCACCCGTTAGCATGTTAGTATGCTAGCATGTTAGCCTGCTAGCTGTTAGCATGTTAGCATGCTAGCTGTTAGCATGCTAGCTGTTAGCATGTTAGTATGCTAGCATGTTAGTATACTAGCTTGTTAGCATGTTAGTATGCTAGCTTGTTAGCATGCTAGGATGCTAGCTGTTAGCATGCTAGCTGTTAGCATGCTAGCTGTTAGCATGCTAGTTGTTAGCATGTTAGCATGCTAGCTGTTAGCATGCGAGCATGAGAGCTGTTCTGCTACAGCTCAGCAAGCACACTGCATTTTCTCTGCGGAAATGCAGTCTAGTTGTTATTATTATTATTATTATTATTATTATTATTAATAAAAGCATCACTATATATCAATGATTAATTTTTTAAATGTGTCTATGTATACTTACGTATAATAAATATGTGCAGGTTCTGCCGTACAGCTCCCTCAGAGTGAACTGTTATGTTACTAAGATGTTGCTCCTATATTAATATTTCCATAGTGATTTACAGCCAACACTCCTACCCTATCCTATCAGATCTGCTGTTCTAAAAAATTAATCAACACCTCCTGACCAATCAGAATCACGAATTCAACAGCACTGTGATATTATGGTTATTAACGATTGATTCCTTGATTATTTAATTTACTGTCATTAATTTGTCAGTGTTACCCAGAATTTCATTTCAGTTATGTGTACTTTACATATGTTAGTATAATATAACATCATAAAATGTCAAATAAAATGTTATATTATATGGACGCAAGTGTTTTAGTGTGAAATACACCACTCATATTTTTCATCCGAGTTCCATCCGGGACATGGAGAACCAAAACTGGGACATAAATCTCTATCTGTCACTCGTGAGGAAATCGATGAATTGTTTTGATAAATTTGGGGACTTTGTGTTTGTGAATGTGTCGATATAATAAAAAGAAAATCACACGTTGGCTTGAAGATATGAAGTTTATCTTCTCGTGTTGAAAAACTCACATTTTTCAGATTAAATACATCGCGGATCTGAGAGACATATTTAAAGATTATTTGCTGGCGCTGAGTGGTCTATCAGATATATTCCATTCAGTGAGCATGATACTGAACGCGTCGAAGATGAGGAGCTGAATGAAATATATCTGATAGACCACGAAAAAAAGCCAGCCAATATTCATCTCATCTCATTATCTGTAGCCGCTTTATCCTGTTCTACAGGGTCGCAGGCAAGCTGGATCCTATCCCAGCTGACTACGGGTGAAAGGCGGGGTTCACCCTGGACAAGTCGCCAGGTCATCACAGGGCTGACACATAGACACAGACAACCATTCACACTCACATTCACACCTACGCTCAATTTAGAGTCACCAGTTAACCTAACCTGCATGTCTTTGGACTGTGGGGGAAACCGGAGCACCCGGAGGAAACCCACGCGGACACGGGGAGAACATGCAAACTCCACACAGAAAGGCCCTCGCCGGCCACGGGGCTCGAACCCAGGACCTTCTTGCTGTGAGGCGACAGCGCTTACCACTACACCACCGTGCCGCCCCCAGCCAATATTATTATTATTATTATTATGCTTATATACACTCTTCATATCAGCATTCTTGAAGGCCAACACAAGTTTAACCGCGAGTTGTTGCCATCAGTGCAGCGGTGAAGTCCCCTTCCAGCTGGTGTAGTGTTCATCAGTAGTGTTAGCGAATGCTAATGAAGCGGTCAAACCAGTGCTATCGAGAGCTACAGACTAACGACTGAGAAACTAAAATTTCTGTCTCCAGACTCTTGTTCCATGCTGCACACTCACCACAGTATTTTTCACTCAGACTTAAGGATTCATTACCCTGTGTAATTTACTGAGCTAGTTTTAAAATCAACATCGACAGCTACACACAGCGGCGCAACCTGGCAGCCAAAAGTCTCTCAACATCATCTGTATTTAACAAAGCAAACCTCACGGCCATGTTTGTTTACGAATTGTCACGGTTACTCACTAGTGCGCATGTTTTACATCTCCAATGTGTCTCTTTTCCAGTTTTTTCGATGTCCATTGGTATGTTTTTCTCTTCTAAATATGTGTGAAGAATATCTGATGAAGTTTTGGTAGCCTTTCAGGTGTTCAATGTGCCTTTCTCTTTCCTGGCAAAAAGAGAAGTGATTATGTGTATGTGCAGCAGAAAAGTTTCTCATTGAATATTCACATCACCTCTGATGTGTGACGTCATGTCTTGACAACCATGCAACATCGTAAACCATATTCAACGCTCGTTCTCCATTGGGTAGAGTGACGTAATACATGTAGGATAAGCAATATGCTAACAATATTGCATGCTATCAAATCAAATGAATGAAACCCACTAGAAGGGAATAGAACACGTTTTTATTCCATCGAAAAAATGTCCTGTATGGATAATAATTCCTGATATTTCATTCCCATGATGTCACTCCCAGTGTTTTCCAACTGACTAGATGCGCGTTGTCAAAATGGCGAACCGGTTCAAAATTAAAATTCTTTTGATTAACTTGTGTATTTATTTATTTTTGGTGGATGTGTTCATATAATATAAAGAACATTACACAGTGGTGTGAAGATATGAAGTTTATCTTCTTGTGTTGAAAAATAATTTACTCATTCACTTCACTCACTCATGATCTATCCATCGACCACTCAAAGATAAACGTCAGATCTTCACGCCACCATGTAATATCCTCAATATATATAAAAGATCTTGTTCCACATTTTCAAGGATATTGTTATACACATGGCTGTATGTGTCGATAACGAAGTGAAGACATGATATTAAGAAACATCAGATAAATGTTAAGCATTTACTATACATGTATGTAGCATAAGTGTAAAATATTAACTTATTGTCCAAGTTCATGTTTCTGTGACCCTGTAGAAGGATAAAGCGGCTAGAGATAATGAGATGAGATGAGATTTTTGTTCAGTAAATCCACATAGAGAATAGAACAGATGCTAATAATTCATGAAATGAAATGTGGCATCACTTTAAGACACTTTAAGATGTTTTCTTTATAGATAGACATTTTCCTGTCTCACTCGAACCACAGCTTGTTTTACAAAGGAAAGTTATCAGGAGTCAAATTTTGAACTGCTTGACGTCTCGTCTTCCATTTCCAGCAGCGACTGGATGCTTTTCCCAAACTGCATCCCACAGCGCCACCTGAAGGCAGAGTGTGGGACTGTGGCTTTGAGAGCCTGCTGTGTTTGTCCATGCCTGACAGGCAGGTCCTCAGTGTTCCTGTCAGACAGAATTTCCTCGTGGCTGACGCGCTCACTTCAGCCTGCAAGGTATGCCGTCATCTTATTCACTTTCAGCATCTGAATATGAACCAGGCTGCATGAAGGATGGCTGGGGAGAATAAAATTAGCTTAAAGCTATCCGTGCCTCTGTTTTAATCGCACCAAAGTCGTCAGTAATTAATGATGTGTCTATTTAATAATGTCTCACTTATCTTTCTCGGTCTGTGAACGAGCAGACTGAGGACGTCTCTTCAGGTTTTATAGTAATGTGATGAGAACATTTATTTTATCCCATTAATTATTACAATAATTAACAATAAAATTTATTTTGTTAGAAATAGATCCCCAAACACCTTCCCATGCTTAGTGATCCTCCTCATGGACTGGAGATGAGATAAAAAAAAACAACTGAATGTAATATTCAATCTAATTTAATTTGCATATTGATTTGAATGGAATTACACGTAATATGTTTAATTATCCCTGCTGACTTCGCCCGTAGTCAGCTGGGATAGGCTCCAGCTTGCCTGCGACCCTGTAGAACAGGATAAAGCGGCTAGAGAGATAATGAGATGAGATGTTTTAATTATAATATTGATATCAGTAGCTTTCAGGGATTTAGGTAAAATCAGTAAACTAAATATTTAACAGTTATTCCACAAAATCGAGTCGTACATGAGATGATGGCCAACAAGGAGTGTAGCACCAAGATTGAGTGGAATAACTGTTTTATTCTCTCTACATTCACTGGATTTTGAGAAACAGAGCATTTTTATTTTTTGCAAATATGATAAATGAAAACTTTACGTAAAACATCTGACAAAATCAGTTTAGAATGTAAACAGACCAGCGAAATGACAGGAGCTATTTGTGAAAAATCTGATGATAATAATTCTTGAAAAATAAAAAAGATATATTCTTACCATCAAATACTTTCATTCCATGTTTTGCTGGAGTTTTATGTTTGTTTGTTTTTGGGGTTTGTTTGGTTTTTTTTGCTTTTTTGGGGGTTTTGTTTTTGAGTAGAGTTTTTATTTCATCCTCGATTGGTTCAGCAACACACTCCGCCATTTTGTTTTTCTCTACTCACAGTATATGAGCTGATAGCCAAGTAGTAGAGTAGCCAATCAGAGCGCGCGATTGCTCATATCCAGTGAATGTGGACAGATTAAATACATTTATATTCAATATTATTTATAATTTTATTTCTGTACTGCTTATTTAACAGTTAATAACCGAAGATGAAGTGAATCTTGGTGAATAATAACTGAGACAAAGTCAAAGTAATTATTCCCTGATATTCATCGAGTCTGAGGTGGATAACTGTTTTAGTATAAATACACAGGTGATTATTTCAAAAAATTTTAAATATTGTATTCAAAAAACAATTTATTTAAATTTTCAAAATCTTCATGTAAATGTAATAACTTTGAGGCGCAGACTTGTCACTGATCTACGCCGAGTCACATAAAATATTTTGTTCTGAAATCGATAAAATAAATCCCAACCCCGCCTTCCCTTTGAATAGTTTTAGACCAAACTTCAGAGCATCTTTAGTGCTTTTAGGAACCGCATTTTCTTTCATCATCTGTGATTCTTCCTCACTTACAGTGATGAAGCGATTGGCTGCCATTTTGCCGAGTCGCTCGAGGTGATTATCGAGAAATAGTCTAACTCTCTCAACCAATCAGAACGATTTCCGATAATCTCATCTCATCTCATCTCATCTCATTATCTGTAGCCGCTTTATCCTGTTCTACAGGGTCGCAGGCGAGCTGGAGCCTATCCCAGCTGACTACGGGCGAAAGGCGGGGTTCACCCTGGACAAGTCGCCAGGTCATCACAGGGCTGACACATAGACACAGACAACCATTCACACTCACATTCACACCTACGCTCAATTTAGAGTCACCAGTTAACCTAACCTGCATGTCTTTGGACTGTGGGGGAAACCGGAGCACCCGGAGGAAACCCATGCGGACACGGGGAGAACATGCAAACTCCACACAGAAAGGCCCTCGCCGGCCCCGGGGCTCGAACCCGGACCTTCTTGCTGTGAGGCGACAGCGCTAACCACTACACCACCGTGCCGCCCTTTCCGATAATCACCTGTGTATTTATACTAAACTTAAATATTATTTATATGTCACATATAAATTTGCATGTGTGTGTGTAGTTGAGGCAGCTGGACCCGTCGCTGTATTGTCTGCGTGTAAAGAGATGTTCGGGTCCAGATGTGGAGATCAGGACTCCAGCAAACTCAGACTTACTGAGAGACCTGGTGAGCTTTACGACCCCCTCAGACCCTTGATTATTACCATAATACACATCTGGAACACTCAGCACTGCCTTTCCACATCTGTTTTCTTTATGTGCTGCTAAATTCGGATGCAGCTTGTGTTTACAGATTGTCCTGTAATTAATACACTCCGTCTATTCACCATTTCACTTGTCTGTATTGCATGATCTTGTAGATCTTGTAAATTTGATCTTCACTCCTACTGTATGCATGTACGGTAAATACGGCATGACAATCAGGATTCAACTGATCTGGTGTGTAAAATGTTTTCTGTGTGTCATGTGTAACTTTACTCTGTGCTTCTGTCGTCTAAACAGGTTTATGATGAACTTGAAGTTTGTCCTCTCAACGTGTTCACCTTAACTATTTCACGTCCAGATACCACCATCGATTTTGGTGAGTGGGTGGGGTTAGAGCTGTTGTTTTTTTTTTTCTAATTCCAGTATATTATGATGTGCACAGTACATGGTATGAGATACTGTTGCAAGACTGACTTAAAATATCAGTAGGTGTCAGCGATAAGTACGTTTCTAATGTGTGTGTGTGTGTGTGTGTGTGTGTGTGTGTGTGTGTGTGTGTGTAGGATTCGCAGTGACGGGCCACGTGGATGGTTTAAGGAGGAGTCACATCTATGTGAGTGAGGTGAATCCAGAGGGCCTGGCGTTCACTAAAGGTAACTCATCATAATAAAACTATCTTTTACGACAGTGATGATAATAAATTCATTTGTTTTGGTCAAAATCTCAACATGTTTTCAGTAAGGCAATAAAAATCAGCCAAGCTGTGTTTGGTGACTATATTTTATTCTATCCACATTCACTGTATATGAGCAATTGTGCTCTCTGATTGGCTACTCTACTACTAGGATATCAGCTCATATACCGTGAGTAAAGAAAAACAAAATGGCGGCGCGTGTTACTGAACCAACTGAGGATGAAATAAAAACTCAACTCGAAAACAAAACCCCAAAAAATACACAAAAAGCAACAAAATATCGAATAAAAGTATTTGATGGTAAGAACGTGTCTTTTTATTTTTCAAGAATTATTATTATTATTATTGCATTTTTCACAAGTTGCTCCTGTCATTTCGCCGATTTGTTTACATTCTAAGCTGAAATGATTTTGTCAGATGTTTTGTATAAAGTTTTTATTGATCGAATTTGCAAAAAATAAAAATGCTCTGTTTCTCAAAATCCAGTGAATGTGGAGAGAATAAAACAGTTATTCCACTCAATCTTGGTGCTACGCGCCTCATCACCCATCAGCTCATGTACAACTTGATTTCGTGGAATAACTGTTAATTGTCGCGACTCCGGGATCAGACTACACAAATTCAGCCCGATTTTGACACCATTTTGTCATAGCCAACAAATTTCCTGCACTGGGCCTGAATATGAACATCAGATAAGCAAGGCCTTGTTGTATGACATATAATCGAAGAACAGCTATGTGGCGTCATATGACACCCCAATGAAAAGTCTGGTATGTCAGATGTTTTTGTACTTTCACGCTTCGTTTAACAACTCCTTCAACATTTTCATTGACATTCCTTCTGTAGTCATGACTGACAATTTCTTGACCCTCCTCCCTGATGACACACAAGAAGATAGATAGATAGATAGATAGATAGATAGATAGATAGATAGATAGATAGATAGATAGATACTTTATTCATCCTGATGGAAATGAAGGCATCCAGTAGCTTATACCGTATGACACACAAAAATGCAAAAAAAAAAAAAAACAGAAGACAACTGTGAGATGATCACAGATTCTCGGCATAGTGGAAGTGGTGCAGTAGGATGTGATGGTAGAATGGAATGTGTATCATGACAGTAGTGCAAAAAGTGAACAATGCAGGGCTATTCCAGTGCAATTACTCTATCTCTCTATCTTAAACAAAATACAAATACACAATATACCAATACAAGAATGTAAACAGCAATAAAAATTACCTCTACAAATCCTGGAATTAAAGCTAGACGGCCTTTCAATTTCATAAAATCAGTGAAATTTAGTTCCGTCTGAAATGTGGTGATTGTGATATCTGTTTATTTCTGTAATATCTCACAAAATATCAGGCCATTCTGTGGCTGGGAAGTTATTTAATTTGAGGGGATTAAAGCAAATAATGTGCATGAAATCGCTCGCTTGGCGCAGTCAAGCAGACAGAGGAAGTCCGTGTGCGCATGCGCAGGTTTACCTTCTTCTTCTTTTGGGTTTTACGGCAGCTGGCATCCACAGTGTTGCATTACTGCCATCTACAGGTTTCCCTTTGAGCGTGCACTGACAGTTCCATCATTCTGTCGCTAAACGAACAGCTGATCACACCGAGGTGCTCGCTGAGCGCCCATATTTATTAGTTTGGTCCTGCGTTTCCTTTCCTTCGTATAGAACATAACGTCTTTTCTTCTCGCTTTCTTTCTGTTACTGTAGTCGCTCTTTCATGTTTCATTCGCACACTCACGTCCTCCATTTTTCTCTCTGCTTTCAAATTTGTATCCCACAATGCCTTGCGTGAACGGGGAAAGCCCACCATGTGATGCATGACGTAGTATCTTGAATTGGGTCATGGGGAAGCAGGAAAAAATAGCGGAGAATTTAGGGCCACGTGGAGGTAAATTCAGTAATTGTTCTATTAAAAAAAACTAATAAAATTGGGAGTCTGTGATTCGAATTCAGTAGCTTTCAGTCACTAAACAAAAGTAATTGGCTGTCGGGAAAATTCTTTTTATGAGCTACACTTGAAAAATCTGAAAGGCAGTACAGCTTTAAAAGATAAAAACAGGTTAAAATTTAGGACAATACAGGCAGTCAAAATTTTTTTTTAATGAATGTGGAAAAAAAAAGTGAAAAAAGAATGAGAACGATGATTGGTCGAAGTCAAACTTGTAGTGTTACCAGGCGCCCAACTAAGACATGGAAAGACTTTGTGGCACTATGATTTGTGTAATCTGACACAGTGAAAGACAAAAATATTGTGTAGTCTGATCCTGGCATTACAAGTAATGGGAGATAATACAGTACATACAGTTAGGTCCATATATATTTGGACACTGACACAAATTTTGTTTTTTTACCTGTTTACTGAAACATATTCAAGTTATAGTTATATAATGGACATGGACATAAAGTCCAGACTTTCAGCTTTCATTTGAGGGTATCCACATTAAAATTGGATGAAGGGTTTAGGAGTTTCAGCTCCTTAACATGTGCCACCCTGTTTTTAAAGGGACCAAAAGTAATTGGACAAATGACTCAAAGGCTATTTCATGGGCAGGTGTGGGCAATTCCTTCGTTATGTCATTCTCAATTAAGCAGATAAAAGGCCTGGAGTTGATTTGAGGTGTGGTGCTTGCATTTGGAAGATTTTGCTGTGAAGAAAACATGCGGTCAAAGGAGCTCTCCATGCAGGTGAAACAAGCCATCCTTAAGCTGCGAAAACAGAAAAAACCCATCCGAGAAATTGCTACAATATTAGGAGTGGCAAAATCTACAGTTTGGTACATCCTGAGAAAGAAAGAAAGAAAGAAAGAAAGAAAGAAAGAAAGAAAGAAAGAAAGAAAGAAAGAAAGAAAGCACTGGTGAACTCATCAATGCAAAAAGACCTGGACGCCCACAGAAGACAACAGTGGTGGATGATCGCAGAATAATTTCCATGGTGAAGAGAAACCCCTTCACAACAGCCAACCAAGTGAACAACACTCTCCAGGAGGTAGGCCTATCAATATCCAAATCTACCATAAAGAGAAGACTGCATGAAAGTAAATACAGAGGGTTCACTGCACGGTCCAAGCCACTCATAAGTCTCAAGAATAAAAAGGCTAGATTGGACTTTGCTAAAAAACATCTAAAAAAGCCAGCACAGTTTTGGAAGAACATTCTTTGGACAGATGAAACCAAGATCAACCTCTACCAGAATGATGGAAAGAAAAACGTATGGCGAAGGCGTGGTACAGCTCATGATCCAAAGCATACCACGTCATCTGTAAAACACGGCGGAGGCAGTGTGATGGCTTGGGCATGCATGGCTGCCAGTGGCACTGGGTCACTAGTGTTTATTGATGATGTGACACAGGACAGAAGCAGCCGGATGAATTCCGAGGTATTCAGAGACATACTGTGTGCTCAAATCCAGCCAAACTGATTGGTCGGCGTTTCATAATACAGATGGACAATGACCCAAAACATAAAGCCAAAGCAACCCAGGAGTTTATTAAAGCAAAGAAGTGGAATATTCTTGAATGGCCAAGTCAGTCACCTGATCTCAACCCAATTGAGCAGCATTTCACTTGTTAAAGACTAAACTTCAGACAGAAAGGCCCACAAACAAACAGCAACTGAAAACCGCTGCAGTAAAGGCCTGGCAGAGCATTAAAAAGGAGGAAACACAGCGTCTGGTGATGTCCATGAGTTCAAGACTTCAGGCAGTCATTGCCAACAAAGGGTTTTCAACCAAGTATTAGAAATGAACATTTTATTTACAATTATTTAATTTGTCCAATTACTTTTGAGCCCCTGAAATGAAGGGATTGTGTTTAAAAAATGCTTTAGTTCCTCACATTTTTATGCAATCATTTTGTTCAACCAATTAAAGCTGAAAGTCTGAACTTCAACTGCATCTGAATTGTTTTGTTCAAAATTCATTGTGGTAATGTACAGAACCAAAATTAGAAAAATGTTGTCTGTCCAAATATTTATGGACCTAACTGTATCTACCACTTCAGCATCTACTGAAAATAAGACCGATAAAGATACTTAGCTAAAAGTCTGATGGATTTGACTGGTGGATGGATTTGAACATATCTGTGTGCATGGACATTGGTTTATACTGCATCAGGATCTGATCCATCTCTTTCTTAACTGTGTGTGTGTGTGTGTGTGTGTGTGTGTGTGTGTGTGTGTGTGTGTGTGCTGTGTAGGGCTGAAAGCAGGTGATGAGATCTTGGTTGTGAACAGTGCCAGCGTATCTACTCTGGACCTGGGCCTCATACACACCTTGTTCAGTGAGCAGACGCTGCACCTCGTGCTCCGCCGTGAGGAAAGCGTGTCAGATGAGCAGGGCAGTGTATGGCCAGGGTGTGACCCCAGCGCCCCTTACGGACCTGTTCCACCATCCAGCGCACCCTATTGCCCTCCTCCTCCCTCACACTTCAGCTCATCAGGTACGACCTCACGACCTTCTTCTAATGGAAGTGTGCTGTCAGTTTGAAATCCTGCACCGTGTTCATTATGTTGTTCCACATCTGATAATTTCAAAGAAGATATTTTGAGGTGACAAATGAAATATCTAATAGCTACGAATTGTGTTGTATTTCTGAACTGGGTAACTTGAAACCATGATTTAATACGTTGTGAAGTGCTTCATGAACATACCATGGCCTTACTCTATTCATTCATGGCCACGCCTTATTAAACAATAAGCCCCCATGTCACCTCAGCAGCTCTGTAGCTCTGTACATTCGGACCAGCTCTGGGAAGAGAGAAAGACTAAGTGAGCTGCCTCGGCTTTAAAGAAATCCGATCGATGTGAGTTACTGTAAGTGCACCAGTCAAGTGCACTTACTTTCCAGCCAGCTGGAGGCTCCCTCCCTAGGGCATGTTCAGAGTAACACAGTATTTAACAATCATACTGCTCCATCTGTTGTATCTGGAGTTTCTCTGTCTCACTCACCATTGCAAATGTTTTTCCTGTTCTCTCTCACAGATGGCTCTCAGTTCCTAGAAGTTCCTGGCGATGCAGCGGTGCCTCTTTCAGGGGACGTCTGTGATAAGGCTGAGCGGTGCAGAAAGGTAAGATGGAGGAGTGGAAGGTGTAGGAGGAGGTGAAGGCTGAAAGGGTGTCTGGCAAAGGCAGGATTATTTTTAGTCGTAAAAGCCAGGTGAAGCATGCCAAGAGAAATTCCAGACTTCTTACTGCATGTTTGGCAGCTTGAGACAGGAGCCTTAGTCTCAGTTTACGTACCTTCTAGGATAATTTATACTCATTCAGCTTTTCAAGGAATGTTCTGGAGAAGAATCAGTGTATTCGGCAGTGTCGGGCCAGTTACTCAGGAAGAGTAGTTAGTTACTTTTTACAAATTACTGTCTTTAAAAATTGATCAAATTACTTTACTGATTACCTGGGATTAAAAGTAATTTAGTTTAGTGGTTTAGTCTTGGATCTGACTTTAAACTGCAACCGGTGGTGAGTCTCAGGTCCAGGACAACTTGAGTATTGGGGGAAGTGGAGTTACCCCTTAATACCCATTGCTCCCAGGTCGGCTCTGACCCAGAGTGGTACCACCTGCCTGGGTTCCAGCTGTGGGTTAAATAGTGCATCACCAATAAGGCGCTGGCAGCAGGGCGCTTTTCGGTGCAATGTGGCAGATGAACCGACAGGATCAATGGCGCATGACCAGATGGCATGCGGAAGAGCCACTCAAATGGCCAACAGATGGCATCACTCGGCAAGTCAGTTGTCACTGCAGGGCAACTTCCATACCCGTCAGGTCTGTGGCACTTTTGTGTACCACTTGGCATCAGGTCTGGAGGTCCAGAGAGACAACACGATGGGGCCATGACATTGTTTGTCTTACCTTACTGTACAAGGCGCTTCATTAGGAGAGGAGCTCTGGTGCGGGCCTCGCGGCCCATCTGCGTTTCTGCGTGTCCTAATGAAGCAGTCATCATCACTAGGGATGGACAGCCGATGACGATGATGATGGTATCAAAAGTAATTAGTTACATTAATCATTACCTTACTTTTGCTACCTTGCTGCGCTGCAAAGTGGAACCGTTGATCCAGTGAACGGTTATACCCAGAAAGCTTTTGTTGTTAGCCGTCCAGATGTCAGCTGTGGTAGACACAAAGTTCACGTCTCTGAGTTTGGCCTTCAGATTAGATTCCATCAGCACATATTTGCTCTCGAGGTCATCAGCAAATGCCTTTCTCTAGAATAGATAATAATAATAATAATAATAATAATAATAATAATAATAATAATAATATGTTTATTTAAACCTTTTGCAGTAAAATAACTGAATTACTAAACAGGCTAAATAACTAAATAGGCTGCAATATGTCCAAAACTCAGCTGCTAGGGTACTCACTCACACCAGGCCCTGGGATCATATCACTCCTATTCTATATAACCTGCACTGGCTCCCAGTCAAATACCGCATCCAGTACAAAATTATCTTACTTGTTTACAAATCCCTACATAACCTGGCCCCTCCCTATTTATCAAATCTCCTAACTCCATATCAGCTACCTCTAAATCTTCGCTCCACAGATGCCCACCTATTAGCAGTCCCTTACTCTCAGCTCTGCTCTATGGGTGACAGGGTTTCAGTGTAAATGGCCCTAAGCGATGGAATGCCCTGCCACTAGCGTTGCGCCAATGCTCAACACTGTCCACTTTCAAAAAACAGCTAAAAACACATCTCTTTAGCTTGGCCTTTTCTCTCTGATTTTTAATAACGTTGTTATTATTATTGACTTCTTATTATTTTATTATTGTTGTTATTTTATTGTTTTGCTTTTATTGTTTGTTTTTACTGTTCAGTGTCCTTGGGTACCTTGAAAGGCGCTTATAAATAAAATGTATTATTATTATTATTATTATAATTATTACAGGTTTAGGTCAGAAACAATAAATACCAGACAATACAATATGAATAAACAGTTATATATACGCAATATATAAAACGTTAAGCAACATAGGATAAATCTTGCGCAAATTTGTGGGTAACAAAGTTCTTAAATCTATTAGTTGCTACAGTTCGTACAGAAACTTTGTTCGCCGATCTTAATGCGTAGTGCGAGCTTGTTACAACCAAGCGACTTGACACAAGGCTATATACTGGGTTTTCTGGCTTTAGTTTAGACATAAACTTCTTACATGCTGTAATTCTGCGATCATATAATGTAACTAAATTAGCTTTAGTTAAGGCTTCGCTATAATCAACGCCTGGGAATATGATAGAAAGTGCACGCTTCTGAATCTTCTCTATAGCGTCAGAAAGGTACTGTGGAAGGCCGGCAAAAACAACAGAAGCGTATTCTAATGTCGATCTTACGAGTGAGCAGTACACTTTAATAATATCAGAGGGAGGCACTCCGCAGCGCTTAAGCTGTCTAATGGCATACAGTGGTGCTTGAAAGTTTGTGAACCCTTTAGAATTTTCTATATTTCTGCATAAATATGACCTAAAACATCATCAGATTTTCACACAAGTCCTAAAAGTGGAAAAAGAGAACCCAGTTAAACAAATGAGACAAAAATATTATTCTTGGTCATTTATTTATTGAGGAAAATGATCCAATATTACATATCTGTGAGTGGCAAAAGTATGTGAACCTCTGCTTTCAGTATCTGGTGTGACCCCCTTGTGCAGCAATAACTGCAAATAAACGTTTGCGGTAACTGTTGATCAGTCCTGCACACCGGCTTGGAGGAATTTTAGCCCGTTCCTCCGTACAGAACAGCTTCAACTCTGGGATGTTGGTGGGTTTCCTCACATGAACTGCTCGCTTCAGGTCCTTCCACAACATTTCCATTGGATTAAGGTCAGGACTTTGACTTGGCCATTCCAAAACATTAACTTTATTCTTCTTTAACCATTCTCTGGTAGAACGACTTGTGTGCTTAGGGTCGTTGTCTTGCTGCATGACCCACCTTCTCTTGAGATTCAGTTCATGGACAGATGTCCTGACATTTTCCTTTAGAATTCGCTGGTATAATTCAGAATTCATTGTTCCATCAATGATGGCAAGCCGTCCTGGCCCAGATGCAGCAAAACAGGCCCAAACCATGATACTACCACCACCATGTTTCACAGATGGGATAAGGTTCTTATGCTGGAATGCAGTGTTTTCCTTTCTCCAAACATAACGCTTCTCATTTAAACCAAAAAGTTCTATTTTGGTCTCATCCATCCACAAAACATTTTTCCAATAGCCTTCTGGCTTGGCCACGTGATCTTTAGCAAACTGCAGAAGAGCAGCAATGTTCTTTTTGGAGAGCAGTGGCTTTCTCCTTGCAACCCTGCCATGCACACCATTGTTGTTCAGTGTTCTCCTGATGGTGGACTCATGAACATTAACATTAGCCAATGTGAGAGAGGCCTTCAGTTGCTTAGAAGTTACCCTGGGGTCCTTTGTGACCTCGCCTACTATTACACGCCTTGGTCTTGGAGTGATCTTTGTTGGTCTACCACTCCCGGAGAGGGTAGCAATGGTCCTCAGAAATTTCCTTTGTTCGTGCCATGACACACTTCCACAAGCATGTGTTGTGAAGATCAGACTTTGATAGATCCCTGTTCTTTAAATAAAACAGGGCGCCCACTCACACCTGATTGTCATCCCATTGATTGAAAACACCTGACTCTAATTTCACCTTCAAATTAACTGCTAATCCTAGAGGTTCACATACTTTTGCCACTCACAGATATGTAATATTGGATCATTTTCCTCAATAAATAAATGACCAAGTATAATATTTTTGTCTCATTTGTTTAACTGGGTTCTCTTTATCTACTTTTAGGACTTGTGTGAAAATCTGATGATGTTTTAGGTCATATTTATGCACAAATATAGAAAATTCTAAAGGGTTCACAAACTTTCAAGCACCACTGTAAAGCCTACGATTTGCTTTCCTCACTATATAATCACAGTGAACCGCCCAAGTCAAGTCATGTGAAATATATACTCCAAGAAATTTAAATGACTCGACTCGTTCCAAAAAAGAACCACATAGTGGGCACTGATAACTATTATAGTGAAGAAAGTCAACCGACATTATCTTGCATTTCGCTGGATTTAGGCACATGTTGTTATTAGCTGTGAAAGATTGCTGCTAATAGAGCAGCCTAGCGCTGCTCTTCATGGGTATTTACTCTATAACGCATCAAAATGTGGGCGAGTCAGCAGTGGAAACAAGTAACGATATAGTCAGCGATGAGCTTATTCACATCCTTTCCACTCAATTTCTCTCTCGCACTGTTTTCTGTTCTAAACTCCAGTAGTTGTTGTTTACTCAGACCGCATGCATCTCTGTCAGTACCTGTGTTTTTTTTTCCACAAGTTTCACGTTGCCATGTTACCGCGTCAGCTGCTTCAATAAATTCGATGATGTAGCTATTTTTCGCAGTTGGAAGCGTTTTGTTGCTCGGCTGACAGAGATTACAGCAGATGACAATGTTCTTTACATCTCTGGGAATGGCAACTTTGGAAAGCAGATTTCTCTTCCACGAGCTCATCCTCCATCATCGTTTGTCTGACCTGCTGCGCATTCATGTCACAGTAAGATACAGTATCCGATCTCAGACAAAATTCAAATTGCATTCAGGTAACGAGGTGATACTTAGATTAGTGACTGCAATATAATTACCATTTTAGAATTTGTAATCCATTACATTACTCATTACTGT
Source organism: Neoarius graeffei (assembly GCF_027579695.1). Lineage (NCBI taxonomy): Eukaryota > Metazoa > Chordata > Actinopteri > Siluriformes > Ariidae > Neoarius > Neoarius graeffei. The sequence goes on along the minus strand of NC_083571.1, from coordinate 118,463,075 downwards.
GGAAAGTATTCGAATGACAGTAATGTGTTCATGAGTAACGTGTTACTGCCCAACACTGGTGTTCGGTGGTGTTTAATGGTTGGTTTCTTTAGCGTTGGTTTGCAGTGACACAGAGAACAGTATGGAATGGAATGAAGTCCGTCTCACCCTCAGAATCTCACACTGCAAAACTGACATCTTGGCAAATGAAAATATTTTGAATATAATCAAAATAATCAAGCATTTCCTGTTAGAAAATTACAAGAAACCAAATATAAGATTATTTAACTTTTCGAAAATTTTTAAAACTAATTTCAAGCATAAATCAGTCTTGTTCTTTTGGCAGATCATTTTGCTAATTTTAAGCATTTATTTTTAGAAAATAGCAAAATCTTATCTTCTTTCTTTCATTTTATTTTCACTTGCTGTAATGCTGTTTTTCGCAGTGCATCTCACTGTTCAGTGATTTATGCAAAGACTTTCCAGTGTAGTTTAGGACACAGTGAGGTTTACTCTGACTGTATCTGTTAATGTAAATGAAATTTTACTGATGTGTAATATTTAAATAATATTGTCTGGCTTTTTTTTTTCATGGTCTATCAGATATATTCCATTCAGCGAGCATGATACTGAACGAGTCAAAGACGAGGAGCTGAATGGAATATATCTGATAGACCACAAACAAAAGCCAGACACCATTATTATTATACATACACATTCCTTTCGGGTGTTCAACGCATCTTTCTCTTTCAAAATTCTCTCAAAATCTTCCGTATTTAGCGAAGCAAACCTGGCAGCCATGTTTGTTTGTTTACAAATTGTCACAGTCACTCACTAGCGTGGAAGTTTTACGTCTCTGACATGTGACGTCATGTTGTCTTGACAACCGTGCAATATCGTAAACCATATTCAACACTCGTTCTCCGTTGGGTAGAGTGACGTAATACACGTAGGATAAGCGATATGCTAACAATATTGCATGCTATCAAACCAAATCAGTGAAACCTGCTAGAAGGGAATAGAACCCGTTTTTATTCCATCGAAAAAGTGTCCTGTATGGATAATAATACTGAAGATTGTAATATTATTGTAGCCTCCATATTTGACAACCAGTATTGGCTTCTTTTTTTTTTTTTTTACACTGTGGTCTCAAGGTTCTGCCTTCATTACTTTAAAGGTTGACTTGTACCAGAACACAATATAATTCTGATATAACAGAACTCAGATCTGTAAATATGGACTCCCCCATGCTGACATGTTTGCTGCTTTTCTTCATTCATCAGTCACTGCTTTATCCTGACCCGGATCAGGGTGGTTGAGATTTGGACAAATATAACCAACTAAGTTTGTCAGAAAATATCACCGGCAGATACAAACAATAATAACTGTGGGAGTGGCCGGAATTGGTAAGAATTTTTTCAGTTGCTAAGATTCTAAGAACAGCACGGTTACCTCACAGCAAGAAGGTTCTGAGTGTGAACCTGATGGTCCACTGGGGCCTTTCTGTGTGCAGTTTGCATGTTCTCCTCATGCCTCTGTGGGTTTCCTCCTGGTGCTCCAGTTTCCTCCCACAGTCCAAAGACATGCATGGTAATTAATGGGTGGTGCAGTGGTTAGCACAGCAAGAAGGTTCTGGGTTCGAACTTCACGGCCGATGGGGGCCTTCTGTGTGGAGTTTGCGTGTTCTCTACATGTGTTCCCTCCCACAGTTCAAAGACATGCAGATGAGATATAATGGGGCCCCTGTCATTTGCGTAAGCTGTAGTGGTTTCCCAGCCATAATGTATGGACATATATATCCATAAGATATACATGTATATCTTGTTATGACAAAGCTAAATAAAGTTTTAAAAATTAAAATTAAGTCAACTGGCTACTCTAAATTGCCCAGAGGTGTGAACATGTGTGTGATTGGCTGTCTGTCTCTTTGTGTAGCCCTGTGATTGATTGATTGATTGATTGATTGATTGATTGATTGATTGATTGATTGATTGATTGATTGATTATCTGTCTAGGGTGAACCCCACCTCTCATCCAAAGTCAGCTGGGATTGGTTCCAGCTCACCCACGATCCTGACGTATTATTATTAATAATAATAAAACAACTTTATTTATATAGCACCTATTGAGGTTTTTCACCTGACGTCACAGGGTCACGTGACGCCCCGGTGTCCGCCATTTTGAACGGCAAGCTAGCTAATGTCAACATCGTAGTACCTAGTATGTTACTGTAGCAACGTTTACGTTCAGTCATTTGGATGACTGTTAAAACCTTTCAGTCTTAAGTTTTTCTTTTACTGTATTTACGAGTTTACTGAGCCAGCCAGCCCCGGAGCGCGCTAGCTAGCTAGCTAGCGCCAGCCAGCCCCGGAGTGCGCTAGCTAGCTAGCTAGCGCCAGCCAGCCCCGGAGCGCGCTAGCTAGCTAGCTAGCGCCAGCCAGCCAGCCAGCCAGCCCCGGAGCACACTAGCTAGCACCAGCCAGCCAGCCCCGGGAACGCGCTAGCTAGCTAGCACCAGCCAGCCAGCCCCGGAGTGCACTAGCTAGCTAGCACCAGCCAGCCAGCCCCGGAACGTGCTACCTAGCTAGCGGCAGCCAGCCAGCCCCGGAATGCGCTAGCTAGCTAGCGCCAGCCAACCAGCCCCTGGAGCGCGCTAGCTAGCTAGCGCCAGCCAGCCCCCGGAGCGCGCTAGCTAGCTAGTGCCAGCCAGCCAGCCCCGGAGCGCGCTAGCTAGCTAGCGCCAGCCAGACAGCCAGCCCCGGAGCACGCTAGCTAGCTAGCGCCAGCCAGGCAGCCAGCCCCGGAGTGCGCCAGCCAGCCAGCCAGCCAGCCCCGGAGCGAGCTAGCTAGCTAGCGCCAGCCAGCCAGCCAGCCCCGGAGCGCGCTCAGTAAACTAGTAAATACAGTAAAGGAAAAACTTATAACGGGCCATGTCTCAACAGACTAAGAAGTTATTTCAATGACATTTAATAACATTTTGTTTATCCTGAGGAACGAAAGTAAATGAAAATGTGAACAAATCTTAGCTGTCAGTGAACAATCCTGGTGGAAGCAGGTAAACGTCGTTCTCTAAGCCTGCTAACCTCAATTTTTGCAAATCCCTCTCCCTCTGCTCGCCCTGTAAATGCCCTACGTCGCTGGATAGTGAAGGTGTTTTCTGCATCTCGCTCCTTTTTCTTTTATGTTTTTCGTTTGTCACCTTCCTCGCATTCAAACTGATTCGAGCCGTGCCGTCCAAAATGGCAGCATCACATGACTTGGTCACGTGAGTGAAATACCTCAATACCAACAAGTGTCATCAGGAGATGACATATCCCCCCGGCCCCTGCATGAATCCCCACACCAGATTTTCCTAAGTTGAATTGGTTGGCATGGAAATATGGAAAAAATAGAAATCACAGAAATCCCAAAATGTCAAAAGGCATAACTCTCCTAGTCACTTAATATAACTGTGAGGTTTCATGAAAAAATTCTTAATAGTTTTTGAGTTATACTCTGGAAAATAAAATGTTTGTGGACGGACAGACAGATGGACAGAGCGATAGTTATATCCCCCCACACTATATGCTGGTGGGATAATAATTGTTCTAAGCGCTTCACAAAAATATATATTTTAACAAAATGCAACTATAAGTCAGGCGGCACGGTGGTGTAGTGGTTATCACTGTCGCCTCACAGCAAGAAGGTCCTGGGTTCGAGCCCCGTGGCCGGCGAGGGCCTTTCTGTGCAGAGTTTGCATGTTCTCCCCGTGTCCGCTATGGTTTCCTCCGGGTGCTCCGGTTTCCCCCACAGTCCAAAGACATGCAGGTTAGGTTAACTGGTGACTCTAAATTGAGCGTAGGTGTGAATGTGAGTGTGAATGGTTGTCTGTGTCTATGTGTCAGCCCTGTGATGACCTGGCGACTTGTCCAGGGTGTACCCCGCCTTTCGCCCGTAGTCAGCTGGGATAGGATCCAGCTCGCCTGCGACCCTGTACAGGATAAGTGGTTACAGATAATAGATGGATGGATGGATGGATGGATGGACAACTACAAGTTGAATTAAAAATATGCTAACTATAGGCCACACCAATTTGATTACTTGGTTCTCGGAATTGCAGCTTGAAGAAAATGCAAAATGAAAAAATAAAATCGAAATCAAACTCCCACCAACAGAAAAACAGACTGCAGGTTGAGGTCACGTGACGTCGAAAACCAATCAAATCGCCCCTTTCACTTTAGATAAAGACTTGTGGGAGAAACATGCCTGTGGAGGGGAATCCTGCAAAGCCTGTTTGTGATTGTTAGGATATTCAGCGAACAGAAGCGTAAAATCTTTGACAGGTGTGTCGAAATTCAAGAGGGGGAAAACTTTGCACAGTTGTACTCAAGATGCCGTGAGCTTGTTACCCTGCGATGTGCCAACTTGGACTACAAGTCTGTGGAGGTGGGATTGATTTATATATTTCACTGATTGATGTGAGGGGCAAACAAAAAAATAATTTGAAGTATTTAGCCATCAGAAGTAGCTACTCCTGGCCAAATCTTTTTTTCTGTGCATTGTAGACGTTCAATTGACTGTAATTCAATCGTTTATTTAGCCTCTCTGTTTACTGGTTTGCCTGATAAAAGACGTGCAGCCAGAGCTAGCCCTGCTGACAAGGACAATACAGGACACAAATTTACCGTACTGTAGGCCTACTGGGTTTATTCCCTTGTTCATTTTTTCTGGGTCGCATCCCTCTTGAGCAGGGCTGCTGACTGTTATGCAGTGAGCGTGAGACACGCGTATGACTGCCCTCTCACGCCCTCACGCAACACACCTCCTGTTTCTCATGCAAAAAATTCTGCTCTTCCTCTCGCCCGATTCACCTAACTGCACGCTGATGAATATTCATCTCGGTTAAATTGATCGCGGAGTTTTAGTCACATAGGCTACCGTCCGCATATCTGGTGAAACAGTGCGAGCTTGTCGTTCTAATGCTATTAATCACCCGTTGCTGTGATAAACTGTTTTCGTGACAGAAAAATGAGTTTGAATGTAGGCCTGGTGAAAGTTACAGGTTTCACATAAATGCTGTGAATACAACATCCATATCTTTCAGGGTGAAAAGTTCTGCCGAGAGACGGCATTCTGACTCGTCAGGCACAGTTGTCTGAGTTCCCCTCAGGGGCTCGTTTACACAAATAAAAGGAAAAAATGAAGACTGTTGTTTCAGACTTTTATTTTCAATTATCCTTAATGCATGGGTGGAAATAAGGTAAGCTATTAAAAGAGCCATATGAAATGTGTAACAGTAATGTATTGTCTGTGTTTTGTTTCTCTATTATGAAAGCCCTCTATTTCCACTGCTAATTTTACCATCAGAGCATTTTTTTTTTAAATTTTATTTTTATTTCGCTCGCTCGCTTCATATTTTTCCTGAAAAAATCTGAGAACCAACTAATTAAATTGGTGTGGCCATAAGCTGCTAAAATATGTTAAATATATATTACAAAAATATATTGTTAATATGGCGGCACGGTGGTGTAGTGGTTAGCGCTGTCGCCTCACAGCAAGAAGGTCCGGGTTCGAGCCCCGTGGCCGGCGAGGGCCTTTCTGTGCGGAGTTTGCATGTTCTCCCCGTGTCCGCGTGGGTTTCCTCCGGGTGCTCCGGTTTCCCCCACAGTCCAAAGACATGCAGGTTAGGTTAACTGGTGACTCTAAATTGAGCGTAGGTGTGAATGTGAGTGTGAATGGTTGTCTGTGTCTATGTGTCAGCCCTGTGATGACCTGGCGACTTGTCCAGGGTGAACCCCGCCTTTCGCCCGTAGTCAGCTGGGATAGGCTCCAGCTTGCCTGCGACCCTGTAGAACAGGATAAAGCGGCTACAGATAATGAGATGAGATGAGATATTGTTAATATCTAATTACAAACACTGTTGTAACTAAGAGAAGGTGCTTTCTCAAAATAAGTGAGTTTTCAACTGACTCTTAAAGGAAATAATAGAACTTGCTTGCCTAATAGTTAACAGGATAAGGTATAGAAAATTAATGAATGGGAATTAATTACTCAGTTAAGCTGCTAATCCTTGAATCACACGTAAAGGACGTCTGAGATCATGATGTGTGGAAAAAGTATATTGTTTGACCAGATGTGTAATGTAGCGTCCATGCCTCCAAAAGAAAAAAATTAGCTTTACTTTAATGGATTGTTTATGTGCCAGCACGTGAGCATGACCTTTGGTCAGAGTGTGCCTCGGTATTTATAAAAATGATACTTTTGAGAAATTCCTGTTCGCTTTCCTGTTAGTTATTTATGTGTCAGCCGTGAAAAGAAAAGATTGTAGTGGCGGATGATTCACTGCAGGCAGAACACACACACACACACACACACACGTTAACTCTACTTGGGTCAGTTTTCTACACCATGTACATATCAAAGCTGCTTTAAATGCTGAGGTTTATACATTTTTTAAAAATCTAGTTTCTATAGATTGCACTTTTTGTGGGGTTTTTTTTTTAGTCTGTTTTTTTTCCTGTAATGTGAAGAACAGCTTTACATCCCAATGCAGTGGCCTCCGCCCGGGGGATTAATCAGTTTGTCAGCACTTTATTACTCTGTGGCAGGACAGATTACGATGATAAATGGCTGGAATTCTCAGTACAGACTTTTTTCCCCCTCACACACACAAAGGTGGAGTGTGTGTGTGTGTGTGTGTGTGTGTGTGTGTGTGTGTGTGTGTGTGTGTGTGTGTGTGTGTGTGTGTGTGTGTGTGTGAGATAAAGCTCCAGGAGCACATGTACATGCTGTGGATCCTCAGTTCTGTGCCAAACTGCTTTCATAAAACAAACTGAGACAGAAAAAAAAGACACTAAATAATTTCTGGAATAAAATGACCTAAAAAACTCAGTTATAGCATGATGCAACATTATTCATCTCATCTCATTATCTGTAGCCGCTTTATCCTTCTACAGGGTCGCAGGCAAGCTGGATCCTATCCCAGCTGACTACGGGCGAAAGGCGGGGTTCACCCTGGACAAGTCGCCAGGTCATCACAGGGCTGACACATAGACACAGACAACCATTCACACTCACATTCACACCTACGCTCAATTTAGAGTCACCAGTTAACCTAACCTGCATGTCTTTGGACTGTGGGGGAAACCGGAGCACCCAGAGGAAACCCACGCGGACACGGGGAGAACATGCAAACTCCACACAGAAAGGCCCTCGCCGGCCACGGGGCTCGAACCCAGGACCTTCTTGCTGTGAGGCGACAGCGCTAACCACTACACCACCGTGCCGCCTGCAACATTATTATTATTATTATGGGCAGTGGTTAGACCCAGCTTGGAGCTGGTCTAGAATGGAGAAGTAAGACACCTCCTTCCCTCCACTAGTCTGAGTGCTCACCTTGACCAAGTGTCAGCACACCCTAAACCTCCTGTTGCTGGGGTTATGGTGTGCATGTTTACTCTCTTGGTGAGACCCCTGGCAGGACTGTTTGTCATCACGGCATCAGTCCTGGCACAACAGCTACAGGATTGTGACGTCCTCCGAGGGCAGTTGCATTGGTGACTCCCACCTCTCTTCTGGCCAGTCACTGCGACCATTTGAGATATTGAACTCGTCCTGGTCTCACCTTGCCAGTTCATATTGTTCTCAACTGGTGGAGAGGGCTGCCCTGGCAACCTGCAAACCCCAGAGTAGCCTTACATATATTTCGCAAGCAAAAAAAAAGTCATCATCAGAATCGATGGACAGCACTACTACTACTACTACTACTACTATTATTATTATTATTATTATTATTAACATAATCATGTGTAGCTGTGTCTATTTCTCAGGCATCACTGAACAGCTTTGTTACTTAATCAAACCCATCATGATTTTGACCTTCATGGTCTCATGGTTTGATTCTCCTCCGTTTTGTGTACAGAATGTGGAGCGAGTGTGCCCACTGTACCAGACCTACTCCGAGAACGAAAGCCTCGCCGCAGAGGGCTACAGGAACCCGTACTCCCCTGAGAGCGGCACTGCAAGGGGCAGCCCACGCCACATGACCATCACAGAGAGACTACGTAAGGTCATCCAGGAGCTCGTGGACACCGAGAAATCCTACGTGAAGGTACGTTGTTGGACCCAGTTTCTTATAGAAGAAGATCCTGCGTATGTTGTTCTTGAAATTTCTCGTAGTAGAAAGACAGGGCAGTTGGACATGTGGTTCAGTCTTGAAGATTTATAGATGAAGCCCCTCTTGGGAGAAATGTCGATAAAATTAGAATGTAATCTTATAGATTAGATATAGATTTATATTCCTTCTTCTTTTACTTTGTATGCCTATCCAGTTTATTATCAAGCTTAAACCTTGACCAATACACCGTCACACCCAGATGTGGTTCTTCCCCAAACTGTTGCTGCAAAGTTGGAACCATCTAATTGTATAGAATGCCTTTACATGCTGTAGCATTACAGCTTCCCTTCACTGGAACTAAGAGGCCCAAACCTATTCCAGCATCACAGTGATCCTGTGCACAAAGCAAACTCCATGAAGACAAGCTCGCTCCACTGTCCTGCCCACAGCCCTGACCTCAACCCCACTGAACCCCTTTGGGATGAATTGGAACACTGACTGCACCCCAGATCTCCTCACACATCATCACTGCCTGACCTCACTAATGCTCTTGTAGCTGAATGAACAAAAATCCCCACAGCCACGCCCCAAAATCCAGAGGAAAGCCTTCCCAGAAGAGCGGAGGTTAGATCGATGTTTTGGGTCGATCTTCCCTTGAGGAGCAAAACTTGGTCATGTGTTTGATTTTCCCCGTAGTAAACAATTTGTTTACAACTTTGTTTATTTTCAGTTAAATCCTCCATCAGTTCTTAATGGATTTCAGTTCTGATTGTTTTATTTGAAAGAACTCGACCTTCTGAACTTGCTCATTGTATTGTCAATTTTTTGTGAACAAATTAGTCATTAGGTCACTTAACACATTCTCTTCTGATTAGAATTGTATCTCCTCTCACTGATCATGGGAATTCAGTTCTGATGGGTGTTTTGGGTCGATCTTCACTCGGGGAATAAAATGTAGTGGTTTGTTGATGTTCCTGTTGTAAGCAGTTAGTGGTGGAGGTTGGTCCTCTCTCTCTCACATCGTCACATTTCAGTTCTGTTTGATGTTTTGGTCGTCAGGGTTGTTTTGATGGCAGACCAGATGAGCTCCTACGCCCTTGACGTTCTGGTTCATGAAATGAGCAACGAAGAGCGTTCAGAAACCACTAACAAATTCAGTTTTGAATCCGCTAGCTGTTTATTCTGTATGCGTGACTCAACTACGGTATAAATATGACGTGACTGAAAGTAGCGTCATGCCTCATTATAATGACTGTCTATTTTAATCTTAGAAATAAAAATAATAAACTCCTTATGAAACTCACCTGCTCAGTCTTTACGAGAAAATATCAGACTGAGGTCTTTTTGTACGGACCGAGTCATACTGTCAAGACCTCGGTCTGATATTTTCCTGTAAAGACCTCGTACTCAGTTAATAAGTAGTTATTAATCAACACCTTCTAACTAACCAGATTTGAGACTAGACAATGTTTTATCATCATTAACTACTGTATTTTGCCGGTTGGGACGTTATATCCCTAATGTGATAAAATCATTAATACGTTCTTGCACTGTGTGTTAATCAGGACCTTGGCTGTCTGTTTGAGATCTACCTGAAGCCTTTAGAGAAAGAGACGTTCCTCAGCCGTGGAGAGGTGAGTGCCAGCCATCCTGCAGAGCTCCTCTTCCCACATAGGCACCTGAAGCACTCTTGCTGAGCTTCTGTGGCAAGCCATCACATGTGGTTTTGATCGTGTCTCCCACTCTGTTTGGTCGCCCTTAAATTGGTATGAGAGGCTGCTGAGAGAAAGAGCAAATCTTTTTTTTTTTTCCACCTTCCAAAAATATGCCAGTCGGTGGATTGACTGAGATAATTGCAACAGGTGTCAGTGAGTATTTGTATGATGCCCTGCGATAGACTGGTGTCCCATCCATGGTGTATTCCAGCCTCATGCTGCCCAGCGTTCCCAGAATAGGCTCTGGACCAATCACAGCCTTGACTTAGACTGAAGATGAATTGAATGAATGAATGAATGAATGAATATCCACGTCTTATTCTCACCATTGTCTCTTGATTCCTGTGACAAGCATTGGTCTTGTCTGGTATATCAAGTCCTTTGCACCCTTTTAGTTCACTTAAAAAGATAACTAAGCAAACAGCTTGAGGTTTTTTTTTTTATCCCCTGCTGGCCGAAAGGTCCAAAGAGGGATTATGTTGTGGCAATGTCCATCTGTCTGTCCCGGGAAGGGTGCTCACCTTCTGAAATCAACTGCTCTCACGATTGTTGGAGGAATTTCACGAAACCTGATAAAAGGCATTGTTATATGTCGGTAATAATAATAATAATAATAATAATAATAATAATAAGTTAAATTTATATAGCGCCTTTCAAGAAACCCAAGGACACTTTACAATTATAGACGAGGAAAAATAAATAAATGAATAAATAAAAATAATAATAATAATAATAATAATAAATAATACATAATAAATAAAAAGTAAAAAGTCCACCAAGTAGGGGTCAGGATGTAATTCCAGTGGTGTAGCAGCCACAGTCTCGCCAAAAGGCGCATGAAAACGAGTCCCACATCTCCAGCACCACCGCCGTGACGCCGTCAGCAACATCGCTCGAACACCACGCCATGGATCCACAAAGCAAGCACAGAAGCACCGCCATGCAGAGTGCTGGTGTGTCCCAAACCGCCTGCACAGCCGCCGCGACACCACCGAGCAACATCGCTCGGAACATCACGCCAAGCATTAAAGCACAGAGCGCTGGACAACCACGATGTTAAAATGAGCAATGAGCTCACTGCAGTCCACAGCTGGGAGCGCAGGCATCACCCACAGCGAACCAAAGCCTGGAGGGAACCGACGCCCAAAACTAGGTCCGGAGCTACACCACAACCGGCAGACAAAACACTCAAACTTCAAACTACACAAACACACAGAAAAAAAAAAATAAATAAATAAATAAAATGAAAATAGAAATAAAATAAAATAAAAAGCTCTGGTAGTACTCATATTGTTATTTTGTTTAATTTGGTCCCATTTTACTGGAGTTCCAGCCCTTGATTGACAATCTTGTGCTTTCACAATTTCATGGAGGTGCGTTTTCCTTCTGACATCAACTCCTCTCACAATTTTTGGAGGAATTTCACAAAACCTGACAGGATTCCTTGTTATATGTTGGTAATACACATATTGCAATTTCGTTCAATTCCGTCTCATTTTACCAGAGTTATGGCTGAGTTTCCAGCGGGGGATATAGTGCTCTCAGAACACGTTTGTTTGTTTGTTTGTTTGTTTGTTTGTTTGTTTGTTTGTTTGTTTGTTTTCTTCACCTGCCCTTTTCTCATTTTTTATTAGATGGAGTCTCTGTTCGGCAGCCTGCCGGAGATGCTGGACTTCCAGAGAGTGTTTCTGCAGACACTGGAAGAGAAAACCAGCTCGTCTCCAGACTTCATGACACTCCAGACAGTGGAGCAGCTCAAGGTAATTCAGTGTGCAAAACCTTGATCAGGAACACAAGCATATACTCTTATGTAAACATTTTTTGATAATTTTCTCTACGATTTTGCAAATTCAGAAACTGCTTTCCTCACTGGGTGGATCCTTTCTGTACTACGCTGACCACTTTAAGCTCTACAGCGGCTTCTGTGCCAACCATATCAAAGTCCAGAAAGTTCTCGAACGAGGTGTGTACCATCTCAGAACATCCTCTTCGTTGTGTGGTTTCGGTTACACCGACCCAAGTAGAACAATAAGAACAAAGAGACAAAAAGTACCATCATTAGGCTTCATTAGTGTTCTTGTTGCTTCTCTGCAGCAAAGACAGACAGGGCGTTTAAAGAGTTCCTGGAGGAGAGGAACCCTACCAAACAGCACTCATCTACGCTGGAATCCTACCTCATCAAACCTGTGCAGAGGGTCCTCAAATATCCACTGCTGCTCAGAGAACTCGTGTCCCTCACAGACCCTGAGAGCGAGGAGCACTGCCACCTCACAGGTACCACAGACACTTTTTCATGGACTCGGAGGAAGAGAGGGACATAAATGTTGGTCTTTCTGTTCAGTGATCCCTACGGGCACATGGTGAAAAAGTCCAAATGTCTTAATTCATGCAGATGCGTTGAGGGCCATGGAGAAGGTGGCCAGCCACATCAACGAAATGCAGAAGATCTATGAAGATTACGGCACTGTGTTTGATCAGCTGGTGGCAGAACAGTGCAGCACCAAGAAGGAGGTTTGTACAAGTGAACTGACAATTAGGAATATCAACTGCATAAAGCTGAACCATGTTTAGGACACATACATACAGTGGTGCTTGAAAGTTTGTGAGTCCTTTAGAATTTTCAATATTTCTGCATAAAAATGGCCTAAAACATCATCAGATTTTCACACAAGTCATAAAAGTAGATAAAGAGAACCCAGTTAAACAAATGAGACAAAAATATTATACTTGGACATTTATTTATTGAGAAAAATGATCCAATATTAAATATCTGTGAGTGGCAAAAGTATGTGAACCTCTAGGATTAGCAGTTAATTTGAAGTTGAAATTAGAGTCAGGTGTTTTCAATCAGTGGGATGACAATCAGGTGTGAGTGGGCACCCTGTTTTATTTAAAGAACAGGGATCTATCAAAGTCTGATCTTCACAACACATGTTTGTGGAAGTGTGTCATGGCACGAACAAAGGAGATTTCTGAGGCTCATCAGGCTGGAAAAGGTTACAAAACCATCTCGAAAGAGTTTGGACTCCACCAATCCACAGTCAGACAGATTGTGTACAAATGGAGGAAATTCAAGACTATTGTTACCCTCCCCAGGAGTGGTCGACCAATAAAGATCACTCCAAGAGCAAGGCGTGTAATAGTCAGCGAGGTCACAAAGGACCCCAAGGTAACTTCAAAGCAACTGAAGGCCTCTCTCACATTGGCTAATGTTAATGTTCATGAGTCCACCAGCAGGAGAACACTGAACAACAATGGTGTGCATGGCAGGGTTGCAAGGAGAAAGCCACTGCTCTCCAAAAAGAACATTGCTGCTCATCTGCAGTTTGCTAAAGATCATGTGGAGAAGCCAGAAGGCTATTGGAAAAAATGTTTTGTGGACAGATGAGACCAAAATAGAACTTTTTGGTTTAAATGAGAAGCGTTATGTTTGGAGAAAGGAAAACACTGCATTCCAGCATAAGAACCTTATCCCATCTGTGAAACGTGGTGGTGGTAGTATCATGGTTTGGGCCTGTTTTGCTGCATCTGGGCCAGGACGGCTTGCCATCATTGATGGAACAATGAATTCTGAATTATACCAGTGAATTCTAAAGGAAAATATCAGGACATCTGTCCATGAACTGAATCTCAAGAGAAGGTGGGTCATGCAGCAAAACAACGACCCTAAGCACACAAGTTGTTCTACCAAAGAATGGTTAAAGAAGAATAAAGTGAATGTTTTGGAATGGCCAAGTCAAAGTCCTGACCTTAATCCAATTGAAATGTTGTGGAAAGCCCTGAAGCGAGCAGTTCATGTGAGGAAACCCGCCAACATCCCAGAGTTGAAGCTGTTCTGTACGGAGGAACGGGCTAAAATTCCTCCAAGCCGGTGTGCAGGACTGATCAACAGTTACCGCAAACGTTTAGTTGCAGTTATTGCTGCACAAGTGGGTCACACCAGATACTGAAGGCAAAGGTTCACATACTTTTGCCACTCACAGATATGTAATGTTGGATAATTTTCCTTAATAAATAAATGACCAAGTATAATATTTTTGTCTCATTTTTTTAACTGGGTTCTCTTGGTCTACTTTTAGGACCTGTGTGAAAATCTGATGATGTTTTAGGTCATATTTATGCAGAAATATAGAAAATTCGAAAGGGTTCACAAACTTTCAAGCACCACTGTACATGTAGCTGAAGTGAAATATGTGTAATGTGTGTGCTCAGGTAACGGAGATCTCAATGGGAGAGTTTATCGTCCATGGCTCTGCGCTCTGGCTGAACCCCATGACCTCACTGGGCCGCATGAGGAAAGAGCCGGAATTCACAATTTTCAGTGAGTATGATTCACATCCCTGTCTGGAACCAAATATATTTGAATATCCTCTTCACACACCATTTTTAAAAAGGTGGGGCAGGCAGGCAGGCAGATGACTGTACTTTTCCCTGCTGTTTAAAAGCAGTACATAAGTACAGATCATGAAACTCTTACAGTAATAACAAGACCAATTTTCTTCACCACAGTCTTCAAAAGAGCGGTTATTTTGGTGTATCGAGAGAACATCAAGCTAAAGAAAAGGATGGTGAGTCACTTTTTATAGCTTTTGATGTTGTTTTTGATGTAGTTTTTAAAGTAGATGCTGTTGGGAATATATGCTGTAATGTAGTTGTTTCTGTACTCTATAAATCCTATTATTGTATCTACATTCACTGGATATGAGCAATCGTGTGCTCTGATTGGCTATTGTACTACGAGGCTATCAGCTCATATACCATGAGTAGAGAAAAACAAAATGGTGGAGCGTATTGCTGAACCAACCAAGGATGAAATAAAAACTCTACTCGAAAACAAAACCCCAAAAATTATCAAGTATTTAAAAGAAACAGAAATACAGTAGCTAAAAGAATATATATTTTTCCCCCCCAGTATCTCCTGTTCCACACTCCAGCCCAGTCAGTGGTGGTGATGCACCTTTAAGTTGGTTTGCCAACTGTCAAAAAACCCCGAAGAAGAAGAAAACCCCAAAAGATTTAAAAAGCAACAAAATATGGAATAAAAGTGTTTAATAGTAAAAAAAAAATTTTTGATGAATGTATCTTTTTTTTCAAGAATTATCGCATTTTTCACAAATTGCTCCTGTCATTTCGGCGGTTTGTTTACATTCTAAGCAGAAATGATTTTGTTGGACGTTTGTATAAAGTTTTTATTGATCGAATTTGCAAAATATAAGAATAAAAATGCTCTGTTTCTCAAAATCCAGTGAATGTGGAGAGAATAAAACAGTTATTCCACTCAATCTCGTCGTACAGGGATTATAGACAACTCGGTGCTACGCGCCTCGTCACCTGTCAGCTCGTGTACAACTCGATTTCGTGGAAAAACTGTTAAATAGATTTTGCTGCTGTGACCAATCAGACCACAGTTCATCAAGTGGCCCAGTTTGCCCATAATGCCATGAATATATAATCAGACTGCTCAAATCACTCGAATAACCAATCAGACCACAGTTTCTGACCCTAGTTTCACTGTAACAAATAGTCCCAATGGTACTTCAGACCAAACTAACAATCAGACCACAGTTTTTGCCCAAAACACCAGTATGACTAATCAGACACTATTTTCTGACCCCAGAGACCTTGGCGTAGAGGGTTCCTCAGTAACATGACATGCTGCTTTTTTTCCTCTCTCTTTTGTCCTATTAAGTTAAAGAGTCCCCAGCTGCAGCCCTGGCAGCTCCCTACTTCCAGTGTTTATGCCCCCAAGTATTTTATTCCTTACATAGCTAATTGAACTGCAGTTCCTGCCCAAAATATAGTTGTAATAAATCATAGCCAGTTTCCTGCTCTGAATGCACTGTGACCCATCAGAACACAGTTCAAGAAGAAGGAGGCTTTATTTTGGTCACATGTACACTCAAGCATACATAGCAAAATTCCTCCTCTGCATTTCACCCATCTGAAGCAGTGAACACACACACATACCCAGAGCAGTGGGCAGCGATGCTACAACGCCCAGAGAGCAGCTGGGGGTTAGGAGCCTTGCTCAAGGGCACTTCAGCCGTGATACAGAGTGAGGGGAAAGTGCTGTTCGTTCACTCAACTCCCCTCACATTTTTCCTGCCGGTCCCAGGAATCGAAGCAGCAACCCAAGGCTGTTTCTCTAACCTTCAGGTCATGGCTGCCCCCAATGGGTGGCTAGTTCCCACCCAAAGTTGCACAATAACCAATCAGATTGCAGTTTCCACCTAAAATGCTACTGTAACCAATCAGACCAGAGTTCCCACCTGAAACAACACTATACTGAATCAGATCCCAGTTCCCTCCTATAACCTACCGGTATATTTGACAAATTAACATTACATTACAGGCATTTAGCAGATGCTCTTACCCAGAGTGATGTACAACATACGCAGAGCAGCCTGGGGAGCAGTTGGGGGTTAGGAGCCTTGCTTAAGGGCACTTCAGCCATTCTTGCTGGTCCAGGGAATCAAACCAGTGACCTTTGGGTCCCAAAGTTGCTTCCCTAACCTTTAGATCATGGCTTCCCTATAGCAAGATGAAAAGAAACAATAGTTGTACTACAGTATTGGTACACATTGCAAATTGTTGTATCATAATGCTAAATCTTTCTATTTGCTCATATAGACGGCATCCCGCTCTGGAGATCTGGACCCTTTCAAATTCCGCTGGCTCATTCCAGCCACGTGTCTACATCTCCGACCTGGAAACTCAGCAGGTGTGTTTTATATGGTGCAACATACAAGACAATAGAATACAAACCCAAAGTGCAATTCGCAGAACATGTTTAAAACATGTCCTTCTATCTCCCAGGATCTGAGAACCCCTGTCTTTGGGAATTAGTCCACACCAAGTCTGAGGTGGAAGGAAGACCAGAGACAGTTTTTCAGCTCTGCAGCAGGTAAGATGGAGATCGAGATTCAGGAGGAACTCTTTCTATCTCAAAACTAAAACTGACAAAGATCCAGGACAGTTTATTTCCACAACACAAACTCAAGGAGTTTAGCTAAAAGGAATCAGCGTCAATGAAACCAGGACTGATTTAAGTTCCTGCTCCAGAGTTAGTACTTCTTCTCCAAATCAGGATTTTTTGGGATGGAGCTTGAGATCAGAAGTGGGATGGCACGACAAGCAAGGCAGAGTATTTCCAGCATGCTTTTGTTTTGGGACAAAAAGGCTTGAAGTTGTTTTTGGAACTGGATCATAAAACTACAACCCTGATTCCAAAAAAGTTGGGATGCTGAGTAAAACGTAAATAAAAACAGAATACAATGATTTGCAAATCCTTTTCCACCTACAGTCCTGTGCAAAAGTCTTAAGCACCCTATGTTTTTTGGGGGTTTTTGTTGTTGTTGTTTTTGTTTGTTTTTTACATACAAACTTTGTTATAGATTTCTATTTTATGATTTCTATATTATTGAGTCAGTACCAAAATATTTTAGAGTCCAAACATTCAGGGTTTTTTTTCCAGCACAAAATTAAATGTTACAGGAAAAAAAAGTTTGTATCTGAGCAGTATATTCCATAAGAGAGCGCTTTTCAGATGAAAAAAGAAAACATAATGAAGGCTGCTGGGTTTTGGTGTAAAATGAAGAAGTGAGTGTGACAGTCAAAGTGTGCAGAAGAACTGTGGCTGGTTCTGTAAGATGCTCAGGAAAACCTACAGATCATTTCCACATAAAACTGACCTCACTGGACCTCAGACTACTGTTCTTTTTTTGTTTTCTTAAAGCAAAGGGTCGTCTCGCACCAAATACTGACTTTGTTTCATTTATTATGGCTCACTAATGACTGTTTATAGTATTTTTAAAATGTTGAAACATTTAATTTCATTATTTTTAAGCCATTTTTGGTCAACAGCATTTCTTTACATGTGCCTCAGACTTTTGAACAGGACTGTAGATCCAACTGAATACAAAGACAAGATATTTCATGTTCCAGCTCATAAACTTTATTGTTTTTTGTAAATATACTCATTTTGAATTTGATGCCTGCAATACTTTTCAAAAAAAGTTGGGACGGGGCAAACCACAGTGTTACATCACCTTTTCTTTTAACAACACTCAGTAAGTGTTTACTGCTTACAGTTTATAGAATCTCATCTTTGAATTGTATTTAATTGGATATACAGTACCAGTTAAAACCTACTCATTCACAGGTTTCTGTAGTTTGTATTTTCGATATTGAAGAACACTGAAGACATCAAAACTATGAAATAACACATGGAGCATATAAGGAGTTATATGATAAACAAAAAAGTGTTGAAAACAAAATATGTTTCATATTTTAGATTCTTCAGAGTACCCAGCATTTACATCGATGATGTTTTGCACATTATTAGCATTATCTTCACCAGCTTTTCAATTAACAGGTGTGTCTCATCAAAAGTTAATCAGTGGATGAGTTGTGTGCCTTCTTAATGCATTAGAGATCATACAATAAATATCCTGATTCCACACCACAACTGTAGTAATCCGTATTACGTCAAGAACCGAACAACTAAGTAAAGAGAAATGACATCCATCATTACTTTGAGATGTGAAGTGACTTTTAATTCATAAAAATAAAGAAAAACATTGAATTAGAAGGTGTAGCAAACTTTTGACTGGTACTGTAACAGATATTGAAACTGAGAAATTGTATTGTTTTTTGAAATCATATATGCTCGTTTTGAAATTTTTTTCAACATGTTTCAAAAATGTTGAGACAGAGGCAACAAAAGACTAGAAAGGTTGTGTAATGTTTAAAAAAAAAACTAATTAGGTTAAAGCTGTACTGCCTTTCAGATTTTTCAAGTGTAGGTCATAAAAAGAATTTTCCTGACACCCAAAGCTACTGAATTCGAATCACAGACTTCCAATTTTATTAGGGTTTTTTTTTTAATATAACAATTAAGGCCACGTGGCCCTAAATTCTCCGCTATTTTTTCCTGCTTCCCCATGACCCAATACAAGATACTACATCATGCATCACGTGGTGGGCTTTCCCCGTTCACACAAGGCATTGTAGGATACAAATTTGAAACGGGAGAGAAAAATGGAGGACGTGAGTGTGCGAATGAAACGTGAAAGAGTGACTACAGTAACAGAAAGCGAGAAGAAAAGACGTTATGTTCTATACGAAGGAAAGGAAACGCAGGACCAAACTAATAAATATGGGCGCTCAGCGAGCACCTCGGTGTGATCAGCTGTTCGTTTAGCGACAGAATGATGGAACTGTCAGTGCACGCTCAAAGGGAAACCTGTAGATGGCAGTAATGCGACACTGTGGATGCCAGCTGCTGTAAAACCCAAAAGAAGAAGAAGGTAAACCTGCGCATGCGCACACGGACTTCCTCTGTCTGCTTGACTGCGCCAAGCGAGCGATTTCATGCACATTATTTGCTTTAATCCCCTCAAATTAAATAACTTCCCAGCCACAGAATGGCCTGATATTTTGTGAGATATTACAGAAATAAACAGATATCACAATCACCACATTTCAGAGAGAATTAAATTTCACAGATTTTATAAAATTGAAAGGCCGTCTCGCTTTAATTGGCAACAGGACAGTAAGATGATTGTGTATAAAAAGACCCTTCCAGAGAGGCGGAGTCTCCCAGAAGTAAAGATGGGGCGGGGTTTGCCACTCTGTGAAAGACTGGGTGGGCAAACAGTGCAACAATTTAAGAATAACGTTCCTCAGTGTAAAACTGCAAAGAATTTGGGGATCACATCATCTGTGGTCCATAACATTATAGGATTGGAAAGGAATTGCAAATCATTGCATTCTGTTTTACTTTGTTTTACACAGTGTCCCAACTTTTTTGGTATTGGGTTGTATTTTAATAAAGTTAGTGTCATATTTAAACTCAGCTCCCAATACGTTGGCTGTGTTGAGCTTTGGCGATGTGCAAAAATGACATTAGCATCACACAGTTTTTGTCTCATTTCAGTTCATTTGGAGAACAGGAACTCAAGAAACGATGAAATTCCTATTCAGGATAGTTCCATAACGTTTGTGTTCCTCATTATCAGTATTTTTAGGAATGTATTTGTTTGGTCCATTTTAATGTTCAGCTTCTAACAATACATGATATTATTGCAATTGACAGTGTTTTAAGACATTCCTCATACACAGCTTCCAGTTACACCAAAATTTTGGAAATTATGGAAACATAATTTGTGCCAAAATGCTTACAACTAAAAATGTTGCAGAACCATTGTAGAAATGAATAGAAACATGATATAAATTTTCAGAAGACAAGACAAAAAAAACAAAAACAAATTAAGCAAACATTATGAGATCTGAAACGTGAAAATGTTCTGCGAAACTAAAATCGTTAGCTAGTGCCATAGATAGAAAACTGAACAAGGTACTTTAGTCAGAAGTTCAGCCGTCTTGCCACCTTGAGGATAAACAAAGCTTATTCAATCTTATATTCCTCATCAAAAAATTCCCGAGTAGGGACTGGCCAAGGATGGCTCATGTGACATAAAATAGTTCCACCATTGATTAAGCAATGTATCTTGTCATGTCATAAATAAAAAACAATAAATAAATGGATATGGTGAGAGTCAGTAATGGTGTATCCTGAATATATCATGAACTGACGTCACAATTTCAGCTCTACAGCCGACTTGAGTCACAGCTGTGGCTCTGCGAGCTTTTCTGTGTGTAGATTTATGTATCATGATCACGCCTAGCGAGGCAGGTGATAGCATGGTACACTGCACATGCAGGTCAAAGGTCACACCAACATAAACAACAAACATGGCTTCCTCCAGTGAGTTTATGCTGAGTTTCAATCTTAACACTTTTAGTTTGGAATTTTTTGATGAGGGATATAAATCAAATATACCATGCACTGAGAGGCACCGGAAACTATGGATTCTCTTCAGTGACTGGCGTAGTGACCTCAGAAAATCCATAATTTCAACTAGAGCCTCTCAGTCCATGGTATATTTGATTACTATTCAGCTCAACCTCTCTTTTTTTCTGTTCTGTACAGTAGTCCAGACAGTAAGGCCAACATGGTGAAGGCCATCCGCTGTGTGCTGAGAGAAAACGCCAAAAGAATCACTCCAGCCGAAAGGGGCTTCAGAGACAATCTGACTTTCCCTAGAAGAACCCACCAAGCCACAGTGAGAAGTAGATCCTGGACGAAGACGCTTCAACCAGAAGAAGGTCGTCTGCTTGGTGGAGACACGCATTCAGAGCCCGGCATTCCCAAAAATGCATTCCCGTCTCTCGGCTCAGGCAGCAGGTTAGGATCCTTCACCAGCTCGCTGGAAGCCCAGCTTCAAAGACTGAGCTTCGCGGACGAAGTGCCACAGGAAGCCAAGGGCAGAAACTCGAGTCACATGACCATGATGGAGAACAATTCTGACATGGATGTCAGCTCGCTGCTGGTCAGGGACTACAGTGTGCAGGGTCTGGACTCTGCAGTTAAGGAAGGCAGTTTCTATGACACCGTCATGGGGGTCCAGAAAGCTGCCATTCCCACACTTTAGAGGAATTTGTATCTTGGTTGGGTTTAAAGGTCTGGGTGTACTAAAGCTGTTTTTATTTCATCAGTTAGTTATATGAAAAAGACGTGGACCCCTGAAACAGAATTTGCACAATTGTTCACTAAGTCTAGCAACATATGTGTTCCATCACGGGATTTTTGTACCAGATGTTCTGTTTACAGAATGTATAGAAACGGCGTTGAAAAGTATGTGATATTTTGCACCGTTTTCACTGGCTGATCCCGTAGGGGTGCTACTGAGGTGATTATTCATTGATAGTTACTGGAGCAAAAACGGTGCAAAATATCGTGTGCTTTTCAGCACCGTTTCTACACATTCTATCAACAGAGCATCTGGTACAAAAATCCCGTGGCGTGATATGTATACAGTACTTTTTGACAAAAAAAAAACAGTTTAAATAAAAATAATCGTGCATAGCAAACCAAGGTGGAGAAGTCAGTGTGCAAGGAATAAAACATGACCTGGTGTTGTGCAATAAGACAAAATAATCACTATGGGATGGTGTGATGCTGTTAGGATCCTGAAATTGATTTTTTTTTAGTATAAATACAGAGGTGATTATAGAAAAATGTGCATATGCTAATTATTTGAGAGATTCGAACTATTTTTTGATAATCACCTCGAGCGACTCAGCAAAATGGCGTCCAATCGCTTCGTCACCATAAGTGAGGAAGAATCACAGATGATGAAAGAAAACGCTGTTCCTAAAAGCACTAAAGATGCTCCGAAGTTTGGTCTAAAACTATCCAAAGGGAAGGCGGGGTTGAGATTTATTTTATCGATTTCAGAACAAAGTATTTTATGTGACTCGGCGTAGATCAGTGACACGAGTCTGCGCCGCAAAGTTATTACACTTACATGAAGATTTTGAAGTTTGAAATAAATTATTTTTAACACGATTTAAAAAAAAAAAATCACCTGTGTATTTATCCTAAAACAGTTGTCCACCTCATGCTCAGTGAATATCGGTGAATAATAACTTCAACCTCGACTTCGTTTCTGTTATTATTCACCAATATTCACCTTGTCTTCGGCAGATATTGTTAAATAATAACAGCATGTCCTAAAGTGTTTTATTCCCCTTATACCACAGCAATTTGCCAACAATTAAAATTATCTACTAATTAACAAACAAGTCGTACTTTTGGACTATTTTTGGCTGAGCCTTTGGCTGAAGCCTATAGAAGCGCCTGTCTGTATGTGTGTTTAATCGAGTTCAAGCGTGTTTAAGAATGTAAGATGGTCATTGGCGTGCCAGCCTCAGGTAATGATTCCACAGTCACAGTGTGCTGCTACTGTGTACTGACTCTGTAAGCATCATGTTATATAACCTCAATTCATGATGTAATCCTCTGTGGCTGAGCGGTCTAGCGTGCCGTCCAGGAAGGGAGCAAATCATACAATGTTGGTTTGAATCCTGGCATCAATGTATTTCTGAGCAGGCTATTTTTTTCTATTTATGTACCATAGCTTCTATCTCCCAATCAGACGAAGGCTGAGCTCAGACCTGCACAGGTCTCTAGTTTAGACCTCTTTCAGGGTCACTCTTTGTCGGAGCAAAGACTAAAGATAATATTACATGGTTGATTTTACCAGAACGTCAAGACTAGAACAAGACTGACTTCACACAGATCTCCTGACCATCTTACACCAAACGATCGGGACTTTATTCCGACATTGGAAATTTGTCGGTGATAGTGAAATCTCTTGTAAAGTTATTTGGTGCAAGATCAGGATTACTAAATGTAATGTTAAAGGCTTTGTACATGAACTCTCCAACTATTGCGTTTTCTCATTGAACGCATCACGGGTGTTTTGGAGGCGTGGCTTCGGATGGATGGAATCGATGCCTTTCAGCTTAGCCAAGATTGATATTTAGTTCAGTTTACTCAATTCAAAATGCAAAAATCACTGTTTTTTTAGGACTGAGTAAGCATTAGATAAATGATGAAATAAAAACAGCTTGGTCGTAAACTCCGACCTGTGGCTGACTGTACAGCGCCTGAGAGTGATCAGCGACTGTGTGTGAACTTGCTGCCTTTGGTTCTAAATGCTGCAGTCACACGTTGCCTTCTCTTATTAATGCTCTTTCTGGACTGAGACTCAGACCACATGTGTGTCTCCCTGTTTGTGGATATTGTTCTATATCTGTACCTCTCTTTTTTTTTGACAAAAGCTTTTCTCAGTTCAGTACAAGAACAGCTTGATTTGATGTTTTTTTACGAACTTGAACAAGAAAAATCTTTAAACAAAGATTTCTTAAGTTAAAATTATTGCAATACATGTCTTTGTGGTTTATATGAATTTACTGTATTTAAAGTACCTCTGGAAACGTCTTTTGTAGTCTGATGTAATTTATTTGTAAATTATATATTCACTACCTGAGCAGCTCTTTTTGTAAAAAAAAAAAATTAATAATAATCATATGTCGTAATATTTAATAAAATTTCTTTTCTACTCTTCTGCTTTGACTTGAAATTTGTGTTAATCTGCTTATATTTTTTATCAGATGGAAGCTAATAACAAAGGCAGTCACAGCTAATCTCATTCTGACCCACATGGCTTCCCATACGGTGTTACTGTGTGACCTTTTTTGTGCTTCACATGCATTACTGAGGCTACATCTGAATCCCCAGGATGTACTAATGACAGTTAAGTACCTAGTACAAGACTATAATAGGCCATTTGCAGGAATTGGTGATGTGTCAATTTTCCCCATAGCAACAAGCCCGTGGTGGGCAAGCTAACTTGACATTCCTTGACAACCATAAGCGTTTGACTGGCGATGCGAAGCAATCCATTTCTATAATAGCTGTTTTTACCTTTTCTACTGTCTTTTTTACCTGAATTTTCATGTGTACTTGGAAAAAGTTTGTTGTTTTAACTTCTGTCGTAAGTTAAAGCGAATCATTGGCCGTAAAAGAGTGTTTTTTGGACTCAAGTTGGTCTCCGCTGAAAGAAATTCACGTGCGAAATGGCGGATATATCTGTATTTATTTTCAAGACTCTTCACATGTTAAGTGAATGATAAAGGTAGAAAAGGAGAAATTATAAGTTATAAACATACCTGAGAAATCTGCCATTTCACACGTGAATTTCTTTCGGCGGTGACCAATTTGGGTCCAAAAAACTCTTTTACGGCCAATGATTCACTTCAACTTACAACAGAAGTTAAAACCACAAACTTTTTCCAAGTACACATGAAAATTCGGGTCAAAAAAGACAGTAGAAAAGGTAAAAACAGCTATTATAGAAATGGATTGCTTCGCATCGCCAGTCAAACTCTTATGGTTGTCAAGGAATGTCAAGTTAGCTTGCTCACCACGGGCTTGTTGCTATGGGGAAAATTGACACGTGACCAATTCCTGCAAATGGCCTATTGTAGTACATTCTTTGAGTATGTGAGCAAGTCGTAAGGACACAATTTGGACGTACTCCGCCGCCATCATACCACTCCTCTGACCTGGATGTTAACAGATGATGGATGCACATGTTCTCTGTGAAATTCTTCATGTGCAACCACGTGACAAAATGGTGTGATGTCTCCATCCACTGCCATGTCGGATGATCTACAAATCCAGAATGCTGTCTCATGCGAAAAATAACTGTGATGCATCTCCGGCTTTCTCGAAATATTATGATTCTCTGGAGTCCTCTGCCAAGTCAAGATTCAGAGAAAAAGCTGAAATTTGTGGCTCTGAGCTGGAAATGTTAAAGCCGTCTGGTGATGGAGGGTTCAGCTTCATTACCACCGATTGAATACCCTGAGATTGTGAACCTTCTCATTCTACAAAAGAGTGCATAAGTAAACTGAAGTTACTGGGTTCCTGGAACGGCGTCGCTAATCTCTCACCTGGCAAAGTTGACCCACATTGTTCTCCTTGTGTATCCAAACTCACTAAAGTTTCTCGCGCTGCTTCTAATCTGGCTTTCTTGGCAGATCTTTCATTTCTCCAGTTGCTTCTTGATACTGCGAGATGAGTTTTCATCTTGATCTTATCATGTCCTAATGTGAGTGTCAGAGCCCAATCTGGATTTATTTTATCGCGTACTGTAGGTTTGCTGGAGCTCCTGCAAGGTGAAAATCAGAGTGTTCACAGTAAAGCTCAAAAGTTCAATTTAATCAGCAGAAAACTGAGCTTTAATTAGCAATGAACTCTTACCAGATATAAAGTGGTCACCACACATGCGCGGGTGCAATTAGCTTTTTCCTAAATTAAGTCCTTACAATGTATGTTTTTGAACCACGCCATTCTCTGGACAGCTCTTCATCTGTTTTGTTGCCATTTTTAATTATTTTGGGAATTCTTTCTGAAGAACCGTTTCTCTTTGTCATGAGTAACATTATTACTGCAATTATATCCCACACAAAAAGTAGGAATTGTCTTTCTTCAAAGGAAATGAAATCAAAAGAAAATCATGACGCATTGCAGCAGCTCACACGTGAAGCGCCCCTGTCAGAGTGTAGGCACTTACGAATGCATGTGCAGAAGAAGGTGTGAAGCAAATTGTAGACAAATCCAAATCGAGAGACAGAAGTCATGGTCGGTAGCAAGTGAGAGTTGGGCGATCAGTGAACAACGTGGTAGAGGAAAGACAAAGGGTGAAAACGTGAGAGAGCAAGCAAAGGTCAGAAATAGAGAGGCAGTCAGAATAAACACGGCTTGGTATGAACTGAATGGAGCAGAACAATACTTTGCACTGAAGTGGCCTGAGTGCGAGGCTTAAATGGGGAAAGCGGTGATTAGGGAAATGAGTGTCAGCTGAGATCAGTAGTCGAGAGACAAAGAGCGCTGTGAGACATGGGGATTGTAGTTCGAGTGGCCATGTTTGTAGTCAAAGCGTTCTCAGCCCCCCCCCCAAGGAGCTCCATTCTTCCTGGGATGCCCCCTACCTCTGGGTACTAGTTTGTCAGGATGTAGAGTGTGGAATTCTTGCTTGAGGAGCGGGTCTACAACATCCTTGGCAGCGACCCAGCTCTGTTCTTCAGAGCCGTAACCCTCCCAATCTACCAGGTACTCAATTTGTCTTCCTTTTCGTCTTGAGTTGAGGATCTTATTTACCTGATAGACTGGTTCACCATCTATGTCGAGAACTAGGTGTTCCTGGACTGGTGCATTCTCAGCAAGGGGCCCCGAGATTGCAGGTTTTAGACTGGAGAAGTGAAATGTGGGCGCTAGCCTGCTGTGAGGGGGGGTTCCAGATGGTATGAAACCTCGTTAATGCGACGAATGACTTTGAATGGTCCAATGTATCGTGGCTAGAGCTTCTTACAGGTAGGTATCGGGTTCTCTGAGGTTCCTAGTTGCCACCCATACTCTGTTGTCTGGAGAAAAGTCTGGACTGTTTGCCCGCCACTTGTCAGCATATTCCTTATACTGGGCATTGACGGTTTCCAGACATTGGTGGACCTCTTCCCATATAGTTTGGCTGCGTGAAAACCAGTCTTCTACTGTTTGTACATGGCTGGGTGCATCGTTCCAGGGGAACAAGGGTGGTCGGTAGCCGAGTATGCACTGAAATGATGTCAACTGAGTTGCGGAATGTTTCAGGGAATTCTGTGCATACTTGGCCCACGCGAGGAAACGTGCCCAGTCCCCCTGGTTGCGCATGCAGAAAATCCTCAAGAAGCAGCCAATTTCTTGATTCGCTCTTCAACTTGACCATTTGACTGGGGATGATACCCTGATGTGAGACTCACTGATATCCCCAGTCTTTCCATGAAGCCTGTCCAAAAGTGTGAGATAAATTGAGGGCCCCGATCATGGACAATGTCTTCAGGAAGGCCATAATATCTAAAAACATGCTGGAACAGTAATTCTGCAGTTTGAGCTGCTGTGGGGATGCCAGGTAACGCGATAAGTTTAAGGGCTTTGGAGAAGTAGTCGATGGTGACCATAATGGTTGTATTGCCTTGGGGAGGGGGAGGTCGGTGATGAAATCGATAGCTATGTGGGACCAGGGTCTCTTAGGTACAGGGAGGGGACAGAGCTTGCCTGCTGGTGGGGTTCTTGGCACTTTGGCTTGGGCACAAACGGAGCATGAAGTGATGAAATGGTTGATGTCTGTGATTATGGTCTCCCACCAATACTTGTTCTTCAACAGCTGATGGGCGCATTGACTGCCGGGGTGTCCAGTGGCGGGAGATGCATGAGCCCACATGATGAGTCTGCCTCTGAGGTGATTCGGTACATATAGTAGTCCTAGTGAAAGATTGAGAGGTTGAGTCTGAGGTTGGGATTCCCTTATTTCCTTGTCAAGGTCCCAGGTGATAGACTGTACAAAACACTGCTGTGGGAGAATTGAGTGTGTGACAGAGTCTTGATGAGGTGGGGCAAAGACTCATGATAGTGCATCAGCTTTGATGTTCTTAGATCCTGGACGGAATGATATGGTGAAGTCAAAGCGTGTTAAGAAAAGAGCCCACCTGGCCTAACAAGGGTTTAATCTCTTAGCTTTTCTGAGGTACTCCAGATTCTTATGATCTGTGAGGATGATAAATGGATGAATTACTCCCTCTAACCAGTGTCATCACTCTTCAAGGGCTATTTTGATGGCAAGCAGCTCTCCGTTCCCCACGTCATAATTTCTTTCTGCAAGCGATGAGTTTTCAATTTCTCCCCAAAACGTTGTGACAGAATGGGCCCTACTCCGGTGTCTGATGTGTCTACCTCAAGAATAAATGGCTTTGAAGAGTCAGGATGCTGTAACACTGGCGCTGAGGTGAAAGCTTGCTTCAGACGACTGAAGGCTTCTTCTGCCGTGGGGTTCCACTGGAGCCGCTTGGGTCCCTTCTTGAGCAAGGTGGTTAAGGGAGCGGCGATCATGCTGAAACCTCTAATGAAACGGCGATAGAAGTTTGCAAAACCCAAGAAATGTTGTAGGTCCTTGATGGACTTGGGAGTGGGCCATGAGGTGACCGCCGAAACCTTGGAAGAGTTCATACTAACCCCCTCAGCACTGATGACATAGCCTAAGAAGGAGATGCATTTCTGGTTGAACTCACATTTTCAGCTTTGATGTAGAGGTGGTTCTTGAGCAGGCGATTGAGAACTGCTCTAATGTGACCCACGTGGGTTGCTTCGTCTGGGGAGCAGATGAGGATATCATCAATGTACACTATGGCGTATTTGCCTAACATGTCCCATAGAACATCATTTATCAGGCACTGGAATATGCTGGGAGCAGAAGAAAGGCCATACAGCATTACCCAGTATTCAAAATGGCCGGCATTAGTGCTGAAGGCGGTTTTCCACTCGTCACCCCTTTTTATTTGGATGCGATTATAGGCACTGCATAAGTCGAGCTTAGAGAAGATTTTCACTGACCTGAGTTGCTCCAGGGCTGCTGGGACCAGAGGGAGAGGATAGGGATATTTCACGGACACCTGATTAAGTCATCTATAGTCAGTGCATGGCCTGAGATCACCACCCTGTTTTTCCACAAAGAAGAAGCCCGCCGCAGCTGGAGATCTGGAAGGATGGATGTAACCTTGCTTGAAAGCCTCCTGAATGTATTCTTCCATGCTTGCATACTCTTTCTGGGAGAGTGGGTAGATGTGGCTTCTTGGCGGTGTCATACCAGGCAGCAAGTTGATAGCACAGTCATATTGATGATGAGGTGTGTGGCAGCGGGGGCATGGCCGAGCGTCAGTCTGTGAATGGAGGGTGGAGTCAGGGAAGGTGAGTGGTCATGTCACTACACCTGTTGTCAATTAACGTGTGTTTGTGTGTCTCCTCCAGTGACCGTGTCCGATAAAAGGAGAGTGAGAATGGGAGGTCGGCACCGAGGGCTTGCTTGTAGCCTGTGTGTGTATGTGTGTGTGCGTGAGCGAGAGAGAGTTTTTGAGTTTTGTGCTGAAAAACAGCAATAAAGAAGAGAACTAAGATACAAACAACCACCTGCCATGCTTCTGTGCTCCACCCACATCAGGTTCTTTCTACAGTGGTGCTGAAACCCTGGAGAGTGCAGAAGGGAACAGCCCCATGGAGTCCTCGCCATTCAAGGAGCTGATCCATGCCCTCACCACAGCCCAGCAGAACCAGCACCAAGCACTGGTCACCCTCCGGAAGGAGCAAGAACAATGGTTCGAAGCATTGGTGCTGGCCCAACAGGAAGACCGTCAGACGTTCCGGCACCTGCTCTCATCGGCGGGGCCCATGACTGCCAGCGGAGTGGACCCCCCCCACCTCAGCCTAACAAAGATAGGTCTGCACGATGATCCGGAGGCCTTCCTCACGCTCTTTGAGCAAGCAGCGGAGGCCTGGGGTTGGCCAGTTGACCAGCGCGCGGCGCGCCTCCTCCTCCTGCTGACGGGCGAGGCGCAACTGGCAGCGCTGCAGCTCCCTGCCGACAGCCGGCTCGTGTATGCTGACCTCGGCGAGCCATCCTCCAGCGTGTCTGCTGCTCCCCGGAGCAACAACAGCAGCACTTCCACTTGCTGCATTTGGAGGAGGTCGGCCGACCATTCGCGTTCGGGTAACAACTCCGGGACGCCTGCCGGTGGTGCCTGAAGGCAGACAACTATGACACTGAGGGAGTGATCGACCTGGTGACACTGGAGCAATTTGTCGCTCAACTTCTGGGAGGAACAGCAGAGTGGGTCCAGTGTCATTGCCTGGCGTCGCTGGACCAAGCTATCGAGCTGGCAGAGGACCACATGGCAGCAGTTCCAACAGCAGGGAAGCATGTCTCCTCTTCTCCTCTCTCTCTCCTTCTGCTTCCCATCCTCGCCCCAAGCACGGAGGCGGGGGCCGGCTCCCCCCCAGCTGGCCCGACACACCCATGGTGTCCTTACATTTTCCCCTTCCTTGTCTGTGTCATCTTCCCCCCAGGTGAGTGATTCCCATAACACTGGTGCAGAGGGTGAGCCTGGGCTGGTGTGCTGGGGCTGCGGGGAGCCAGGACTTCTTCAACATCAGTGCTCCACAATGGAGGTGGGCAGTGGTCCGGGTCCCCGACGTGCCAGAAACCGCCCTCGATCGGGCTGGAGTGTATCATATACCGGTAAGTGTCCAAGGGGAGATGTACCAGGCTTTGGTGAATTCTGGCTGTAACCAGACCTCAATCCACCAAAGCCTGGTGCAAGGTGAGGCATTGGAGAGAGCATGAGTGGTGAAGGTGTTCTGTGTGCACGGGGATGTTCATGACTACCCTTTGGTGTCCGTTCACATTCTATTTCGAGGGCAAAAGCATAGTGTAAAGGCGGCGGTTAACCCTTGTCTCACCCACTCACTGATTTTGGGGACTGATTGGCCAGGTTTTAAAGAGTTAATGATGCACGTAGTGAAGAGTGGGTCCTGCAGTAATCCGTCTGGGGAAAGCCCTGGAGCAGCATTGGTGGGAGAAGCTGTCACAGAGCCGTCTATGTCAGCACCGCATCAGGGCGATACACAGAGTGAGGAGCACCCCGCCCCTCTTCCCTCTCTGGGGGATTCCCTTGGGGATTTCCCGTTAGAGCAGTCACGAGACAGGACTCTGCGGCATGCATTTGACCAAGTGAGAGTAATCAATGGTCAAATTCTCCAGCCAAATGTGACGCCAGCCTTCCCCTACTTTGCTATTATTAAGGATAGGTTATACTGAGTGACGCAGGACACTCAAACTGGCGAAAAGATAACACAGCTATTAATTCCAAAGAGCCGCCAGGAATTCATATTCCAGGCGGCTCACTTTAATCCCATGGCCGGACACTTAGGGCAGGATAAGACACTAGCCCGGATAATGGCCCAGTTCTATTGGCCAGGGATTCATGGGGATGTATGTTGGTGGTGTGCGGCATGCCGCGAATGCCAATTAGTAAATCCCGCGGCCACTCCAAAATCACCTTTGTGCCCTCTCCCTTTAATCAAGACCCATTTTGAAAGAATTGGGATGGATCTCGTCGGGCCATTAGATCGGTCAGCGCAGGGATATCACTTTATTTTAGTCCTGATAGACTATGCAACACGATACCCAGAAGCAGTGCCACTTCACACTATCTCAGCACGCAGTATTGCAGAAGCACTCTTCCGCTTTATCTCCTGGATCGGGATTCTGTAATAAATCCTAACAGACCAAGGCACTACATTCATGTCATGCAAACTGCGCGAGCTGTATGGGTTACTGGGGATTAAGCCTATCCGCACCAGTGTCTATCACCCACAAATGGATGGCTTAGTGGAACAGTTTAATTGAACTCTCAAAAATATAATTCAGAAGTTCGTAAGCGAAGATGCACATAATTGGGATAAGTGGCTTGAGCCCCTGTTATTTGCAGTACGAGAGGTCCTGCAAGCCTCCACAGGGTTTTCACTGTTTGAATTGTTATATGGGCGTAAGCCACATGGCATTTTGGATGTGCTTCATGAAAATTGGGAGGAGGGACCATCACCTAGTGAGAATGAAATTCAATATGTTCTCGACCTGCATGCCAAACTCCACACATTCACGCACTTAACCCTGGAGAATTTGCGGCAGGCGCAAGAACATCAAGTCCGACTGTATGACGGGCATGCGCCTTAGGGAGTTCACACCAGGAGACAAAGTACTTGTATTACTGCCCATGTCGAGCTCCAAATTGGTCACCAAGTGGCAAGGGCCCTTTGAAGTCACATGGCGAGTTGGGGACGTCAACTATGAGGTGAGGCAAGCGGACAGGGGTGGGGCATTACAAATTTACCACCTCAATCTATTAAAATGTTGGGATGTGGAGGTCCCCGTGGCATTGGTGTCAGTAATTCCGGAGAAGGCGGAGCTGGGGCCGGAGGTTCAAAAAAGAAAATTGACATTGCCCACCGCTCTGGTCCCCTGTGGAGACCACCTCTCCCTGACCCAGCTCACAGAGGTAGCCCAGTTGCAGAAAGAATTTTCTGACATGTTTTCACCCCTGTCTGGCTGCACCCACCTCATAGAACACCACATTGAGACGCCCCCAGGGGTGGTAGTGTGCAGCCACCCTTACCGCCTGCCCGAACACATAAAAAAGGTGGTCCGGTATGAACTCAAGGCCATGCTCGAAATGGGCATCGTTGAGGAGTCCCACAGTGACTGGAGCAGCCCAGTGGTCCTGGTCCCCAAGACCGATGGGTCGGTCTGGTTCTGTGTGGACTATAGGAAAGTCAACACGATGTCTAAATTTGACGCGTACCCAATGCCTCTCATTGACAAGTTGCTCAATGGATTAGGTGCTGCTTGTTTTTATTCGCCACTGGATTTAACGAAGGGATATTGGCAGATCCCCTTGACTCCTCTGTCCTGAGAGAAAACGGCCTTTTCCACACCGTTTGGCTTACACCAATTTGTCACACTTCCTTTTGGGCTGTTTGGGGCGCCCGCTACATTCCAGTGGCTTATGGACAGGGTTCTCCGCCCCCACGCCACCTACACAGCCGCGTATCTTGATGATATTATCATGTACAGCAATGATTGGCCGCGGCACCTCAAACACCTTAGGGTTGTCCTAAAGTCGTTGAGGCAGGCAGGTCTCACAGCCAACCCAAAGAAATGTGCGATTGGGTGGGTGGAAGTACGGTATCTGGGTTTCCACTTAGGCCATGGGCAGGTGCGTCCCCAAATTAATAAGACAACAGTGATTGCAGCCTGCCTGAGGCCCAAGACCAAAAAGGGGGTGAGACAGTTCCTGGGGCTGGCTGGCTACTATTGGAGGTTCATACCTAATTATTCGGATGTCACCAGCCTGCTGACAGATCTCACTAAAAAGGGAGCACCAGAGCTGGTCCAGTGAACGGAGCAATGCCAACAGGCTTTCTCTAGGGTAAAGGCTGCACTGTGTGGGGGGGCCACTGTTACACTCCACTGACTTTTCTTTCCCTTTTATTTTACAGACAGATGCGTGGGACAGAGGGCTGGGGACCATTCTGTCCCAGAAGGTGGAGGGGGAGGAGTGTCCTGTGCTGTACATTAGCCGGAAGTTGTCGATGCAGGAAGGCAGGTACAGCACGATCGAAAAAGAGTGCCTAGCCATCAAGTGAGCAGTCCTCGCCCTCCGGTACTACCTGCTGGGATGCCCTTTCACCCTCTGTTCAGACCACGTGCCCCTTCAGTGGCTCCACCGCATGAAGGATGCCAACGCGCAGATCACCCATTGGTATCTTGCACTCCAGCCATTTAAATTCGAGGTGGTCCACAGGCTGGGGCACAGATGGTGGTAGCAGACTTCCTGTCCCGTCGGGGGGGGTCAGCTTCAGGCTGGACACATCCCCAGCCTGAGTCGGGCAGTGGGGGTATGTGGCAGCGGGGGGGCATAGCTAAGCATCAGTCTGTGAATGGAGGGTGGAGTCAGGGAAGGTGAGTTGTCGTTGCACTACACCTGTTGTCAATTAACGTGTGTTTGTGTGTCTCCTCCAGTGACCATGCCCAATAAAAGGAGAGTGAGAAGGGGAGGTCGGCGCCGAGGGCTTGCTTGTAGCCTGTGTATATATGTGTGCGCGTGTGAGCGAGAGAGAGTTTTTGAGTTTTGTGCTGAAAAGCAGCAATAAAGAAAATAACTAAGATACAAACAACCACCTGCCATGCTTCTGTGCTCCACCCACAACAGGTTCTTTCTACAAGGTGGTAAAACACAGGCTTTTCCCTTGCTAAATACTATCTTGAGATCCAGATAACATTCTGGGACGTTGTCAAGGGAATCTGGTAGCAGACTTTCCACCGAGGTAGATGAGATGCTTACTTGAGGTCGAGCAATGTAACCCTGGAAGCAGGTGGGTGACCACTGGAGTATTTCTTTGCTTTGCCAGGAAATCAAAGGATTGTGAAGCTGTAGCCAAGGATGATATCGTGGTCCTCCATAGAGGTGATGTACAGGGAGATTAACTCTGAATGTAACACCCCCACCTGGATGTGAAGGGGGATGGTGCGCCTAGTGACGAGACCCTCTCCTATGGGTCCTCCGTCGATAGCTCGCATGCTGAGTACACTTTGGAGATGGGTTGTTGGCAGGTTGAACCACTGGGTAATGGCATCACTGACAAAGTTCCCCTCTGCCCCTGAATCGATAAATGCAGAGAGGATATTTGTGGAGTTTGCCAACTTTAACAGTACAGGAACCTTAAATGATTTTGAGTTGAAAGTTCATGTGGGACTCACGCTATGTGCAGGACTTGAAGTGGGAGCTGCATGAGATGACACTGTCTGAGCTGGTGCTTGGCACTCCTCCAGTAGAAACATAAGCAATGTGCAATATAAAGTGCAATATCTCTCCTACCGCCGCCCCCCTTCTCCCCACCTTTTTCCCCCTCCCCCTTCCTCTCTTCCCCATATCTTATTCTTTTTATATATCTGTATATGTAAATACTTAATTTATTTTAATTTATCTAGAAGTTGTCTCTATTTCTTTTCTCTGTTTATCTGTAATGATGCTGCTGGAATCTTAATTTCCCTGAGGGAACCCGCCCAAAGGGATCAATAAAGTTTTATCTAATCTAATCTAATCTAATCTAATCTAATCTAATCTAATCTAATCTAAACCCTCCCGTTTCCTCCAGAGATGTTTGGAACATGTCAACCGGGTACAAGATAGATCCATGGGTGATTCGCTTTCCAATGGCTGAACTGGCTGAGCGCTTCCCTGAATGGAGGGGCGGTGTGATTATAGATGGTCCAGGCAGATGGCTAGGTCGATGAATGAATGAATCTAGAGTGCAGTGTTCATCTTTGTAGGCGAGCTCGCTGAGAATCTCGGGACACAGATCTTGACAAAAGACTGCCTTCAATGCTGGATCATTCCAGCCACTGGCGGCCGCCAGAGTCCTGAAGTCCAATGCATATTCAGTCACGCTACGAGAACCTTGGGAAATGTTGAGAAGGTTCTCTCTTATTTCAATCCCCTCGAGTTCATGGTCAAATACCCTCTTGAATTGAGCAAGAAATTCCTCATAAGACTTTGTTTGCTCAACTCCTTGGTTCCAAACAGCACTGGCCCATCGGAGTGTGTTACCGGTGAAAAAAAGAGAGGAACTTCACAATTTTATGTTCTTCAGACAGGTTAGGCGTGAAAGCAAAATACATGGAACACTGTAGCAAGAAACCCTTGCATGCATTAGATAGATAGATAGATAGATAGATAGATAGATAGATAGATAGATAGATAGATAGATAGATAGATAGATACATACATACATACAGTGCTCAGCATAAATGAGTACACCCCTGTGGCAGCGGGGGTGTGGTCAAGCGCCGGTCTGTGACAGGAGGGTGGAGCCGGGGAAGGTGAGTGGCAGAATCGCGACACCTGAGGATAATTAACCTGTGTTTGTGTGTGTGTTTTCCCAGTAACCGCTCCCTATTTAAGGAGGCAGAGAGAGAGGAGAGGGAGCGCAACCCGGGACCAGACAAGTGTGTGCGTGTGAATGAATGAATGCGATTATACTGAAAAGTTGTAAAAATAAATTGCCTGTCTGCCTCCAAATGCTGTCCTGCCGTCCTCTGTGCTCCACCCACACTCGATACGCGCTACAGTGGTGCCGAAACCTGGGACAAGGTGGAGCACCAACCCAGCAGCCCCATGGAATCCTCCCCGTTCGCGGACTTGGTCCACGCCCTCGCCACGGCTCAGCAGAGCCAGCACCAGGCACTCATCACGCTCCGAAAGGAGCAGGAGCGCCGCTTTGAAGCCCTGGTGCTGGCCCAGCAGGAAGATCGAGAGGCGTTCCGGCGTCTCCTCGCGTCGGTGGGGTCCACCAGCGCCCCGGCCGCGGGCCCGTCTCCCCTCACCATGACCAAGATGGGCCCGCAGGACGACCCCGAGGCCTTCATCACATTGTTCGAGCAGGTCGCCAAAGCCTCGGGGTGGCCGATGGAGCAGCGCGTGGCGCGCCTCCTCCCCCTCCTGACGGGAGAGGCGCAGCTGGCCGCACTACAGCTCCCCGCCGACCGCAGGCTGGCCTACGCCGACCTTCGCCGGGCTGTCCTCCAGCGCGTGGGGCGCACGCCGGAGCAGCAGCGCCAGCGCTTCCGCGCGCTGCGGATGGAGGAAGTCGGCAGCCCGTTCGCGTTCGGCCAGCAGCTCCGGGACGCCTGCTGGCGGTGGCTGAGGGCCGAAGATCGCGACGCCAAGGGAATCATCGACCAGGTGGCGCTGGAACAGTTCATCGCCCGCTTACCAGCTGGAACCGCGGAGTGGGTCCAGTGCCACTGCCCGGCGTCGCTGGATCAGGCCGTGGGACTGGCGGAGGATCATCTGGCGGCTGTTCCGGCAGCAGGACAGCGGACGGCAGCATCTTCTTTCTCCTCTCCTCTCTCTCTTTCTCCCCCCCCCTGCTCCCGTGTCCCGTCCTCGCCCCGTTCCCCCACCGCGGAGGCAGGGGCCGGCTCCACCCCAGCCGGCCCGCCGCACCCGTGGTGCCCTCCCGTTTCTCCCTTCTGTGTCTGTCTCTCCCCCCCCTCAGGTGAGTGAGCCCCAGAGCACAGCTGCAGAGGGAAGGCCCGGGCCGGTTTGCTGGCGCTGCGGGGAACCGGGCCACCTGCAGCAACAGTGTGTAGCGATGGAAGTGGGGGCGGTGGTGCGGATCCCCGACGCGCCAAAGGCTGCCCTCGATCGGGCTGGAGCGTATCGCATACCGGTAAGTGTACAAGGGGCTACATATCAGGCGTTGGTGGATTCAGGTTGCAATCAGACCTCAATCCGCCAAAGCCTGGTGCAAGGCGAGGCATTGGGGGGAGCACAAGGGGTGAAGGTGTTGTGTGTGCACGGGGATATTCACAGCTACCCGTTGGTGTCGGTCCACATACATTTCAGAGGGGAGAAATCGATAGTGAAGGCGGCGGTTAATCCTCGCCTTACCCACTCTTTGATTTTGGGGACTGATTGGCCGGGATTTCGGGGTTTAATGGCACGCCTAATAAAGAGTGGGTCCTGCCGGTTAACAGGGGAGGGTCCCAGTGTCGCTTTGGCTGGAGCTGCGGTCGCAGAGCCGTCTACGTCATCTCCGCGACAGAGTGAGGAGCCACCGGCCCCTCCTCTTTCTATTGGGGAATCCCTCGCGGATTTCCCACTGGAACAATCGCGAGACGAGACTCTGCGACACGCGTTTGACCAAGTGAGAGTAATCGATGGTCAGACGCTCCCGCCGGGTGCCACCCCGTCCTTCCCCATTTTTCCATTTTGAAGGATAGGTTATACCGAGTGACGCAGGACACTCAGACGAAAGAGCGAGTCACCCAATTGCTAATTCCAAAGAGCCGCCGGGAATTGGTATTTCAGGCGGCTCACTTTAATCCCATGGCTGGACACCTCGGGCAGGATAAGACACTCGCCCGGATAATGGCCCGATTCTATTGGCCGGGGATTCGCGGCGACGTCCGTAAGTGGTGTACGGCGTGCCGCGAATGCCAGTTAGTAAATCCAGCGGCCATTCCAAAAGTGCCCTTGCGCCCTCGCGCCCTCTACCATTAATCGAGACCCCGTTCGAAAGGATTGGGATGGATCTCGTCGGGCCATTAGATCGGTCAACACGAGGGTACCGCTTTATATTGGTTCTGGTGGACTATGCAACGCAATACCCGGAAGCGGTGCCTCTTCGCAATATCTCAGCACGCAGTATTGCGGAGGCCCTCTTCCACGTCATCTCCCGGGTTGGAATCCCGAAACAGATTCTGACTGACCAAGGCACCTCGTTTATGTCACGAACACTGAGCGAACTGTATGGGCTACTGGGTATTAAGCCGATCCGCACCAGCGTTTATCACCCACAGACGGACGGTTTAGTTGAACGGTTCAACCGCACCCTCAAGAATATTATCAAAAAATTCGTAAGTGAGGACGCACGTAACTGGGATAAGTGGCTCGAACCCTTGTTGTTTGCAGTGCGAGAGGTCCCCCAAGCCTCCACGGGGTTCTCCCCGTTTGAATTATTATATGGGCGTAAGCCGCGCGGCATCTTAGATGTACTGCGGGAAAATTGGGAGGAGGGACCTTCACCGAGCAAAAACGAAATTCAGTACGTTATGAATCTGCGCGCAAAACTCCACACGCTCACCCACCTAACTCAGGAGAATTTGCGGCAGGCCCAGGAACGGCAAGCCCGCCTGTACAACAAGGGCACGCGCCTTAGAGAGTTCACTCCAGGAGATAAGGTACTCGTCCTGTTGCCCACGTCGAGCTCCAAATTAATCGCCAAGTGGCAAGGACCCTTTGAGGTCACACGGCGAGTCGGGGACGTCGACTATGAGGTTAGGCGAACGGACAGGGAGGGGGCGCTACAGATCTACCACCTCAATCTGCTGAAACTTTGGAACGAGGAGGTCCCCGTGGCGTTGGTGTCGGTAGTTCCGGAGAAGGCGGAGCTGGGGCCGGAGGTCCAAAAAGGGTCATTGGCATCGCGTACCTCTCTGGTCCCCTGTGGAGACCACCTCTCCCCGACCCAACTCACGGAGGTCGCCCAGTTGCAGGCCGAGTTTTCGGATGTGTTCTCGCCCCTGCCCGGTCGCACTAACCTCATAGAACACCACATAGAGACGCCCCCGGGGGTGGTAGTGCGGAGCCGTCCTTATAGATTACCCAAACACAAAAAAAAGGTGGTTCGGGAAGAACTTCAGGCCATGCTCGAAATGGGCATCGTCGAGGATTCCCACAGTGACTGGAGCAGCCCGGTGGTCTTGGTTCCCAAGGCCGACGGCTCGGTCCGGTTCTGTGTGGACTATAGAAAAGTCAACGCGGTGTCTAAATTTGATGCGTACCCAATGCCTCGTATTGATGAGCTGCTCGATCGACTAGGCACGGCTCGCTTTTACTCGACACTGGATTTGACGAAGGGATATTGGCAGATCCCCTTGACTCCATTATCCCGGGAAAAAACCGCCTTTTCCACACCGTTCGGCTTACACCAGTTCGTCACACTTCCTTTTGGGCTGTTTGGGGCGCCCGCTACGTTTCAGCGGCTGATGGACAGGGTCCTCCGGCCCCACGCCACCTATGCCGCCGCTTAC
This sequence comes from Neoarius graeffei, assembly GCF_027579695.1. Lineage (NCBI taxonomy): Eukaryota > Metazoa > Chordata > Actinopteri > Siluriformes > Ariidae > Neoarius > Neoarius graeffei. The sequence goes on along the minus strand of NC_083571.1, from coordinate 118,423,848 downwards.
CTAGATGATATCATCATTTATAGTAATGATTGGCAGCGGCACCTACAACACCTGAGGGCCGTCCTTAGGTCGCTGAGGCGGGCGGGACTCACTGCCAACCCGAAGAAGTGTGCGATTGGGCGGGTGGAAGTACAGTATCTGGGCTTCCACTTGGGCAACGGGCAGGTGCGTCCCCAAATTAATAAGATGGCAGCGATTGCGGCCTGCCCGAGGCCCAAGACCAAAAAGAGGGTGAGGCAGTTCCTGGGGCTGGCTGGCTACTATCGTAGGTTTATACCTAATTATTCGGACGTCACCAGCCCGCTGACTGACCTCACTAAAAAGGGGGCGCCAGATCCGGTCCAGTGGACGGAGCAGTGCCAGCGGGCTTTCTCTGAGGTAAAGGCTGCACTGTGTGGGGGGCCACTTTTACACTCCCCTGACTTCTCTCTCCCTTTTGTGTTGCAGACCGATGCGTCGGACAGAGGGCTGGGGGCCGTTTTGTCCCAGCAGGTGGAGGGGGAGGACCGCCCGGTCCTGTATATCAGCCGGAAGCTGTCGGTGCGTGAGGGGCGCTACAGCACCATTGAAAAAGAGTGCCTGGCGATTAAGTGGGCGGTCCTCGCCCTCCGTTACTACCTGCTGGGGCGCTCTTTCACTCTCTGTTCGGACCACGCGCCCCTCCAGTGGCTCCACTGCATGAAGGATGCCAACGCGCGGATCACCCGTTGGTATCTGGCACTCCAACCCTTCAACTTCAAGGTGGTCCACAGGCCGGGGGCGCAGATGGTCATGGCGGACTTCCTCTCCCGTCAAGGGGGGGGGGGGGGGGGAGTCGGCTGCGGGCCGGACGAGCGCCCGGCCTGAGTCAGGCGGTGGGGGTATGTGGCAGTGGGGGCGTGGTCAAGTGCCGGTCTGTGACAGGAGGGTGGAGCCGGGGAAGGTGAGTGGCAGAATCACGACACCTGAGGATAATTGACCTGTGTTTGTGTGTGTGTTTTCCCAGTAACCGCTCCCTATTTAAGGAGGCAGAGAGAGAGGAGAGGGAGCGCAACCCGGGACCAGACAAGTGTGTGCGTGTGAATGAATGAATGCGATTATACTGAAAAGTTGTAAAAATAAATCACCTGTCTGCCTCCAAACGCTGTCCTGCCGTCCTCTGTGCTCCACCCACACTCGATACGCACTACAACCCCCTTTGAAAAGTAACATTTTAAACAATATCTCAATGAACACAAACAATTTCCAAAATGTTGACAAGACAAAGTTTAATATAACATCTGTTTAACTTATAACGTGAAAGTAAGGTTAATAATATAACTTGGATTATGCCCCACAACAAAAACTACTACATCTAGTACTTTGTATGGCCTCCATGATTTTTAATGATAACACCAAGTCTTCTAGGCATGGAATGAACAAGTTGGCGACATTTTGCAACATCAATCTTTTTCCATTCTTCAACAATGACCTCTTTTAGTGGCTGGATGCTGGATGGAGAGTGATGCTCAACTTGTCTCTTCAGAATTCCCCAAAGAAAATAATTTCTTTACACCACAAAGGTGAAGGCTACAAGAAGATCAGCAAAGCTTTACTTATCAGTCAGAATACTGTAGCATAAGTGGTACAAAAATTTAAGAAAGATGGAACTGCAACCATCTCACAGAGACGTCCAGGTCGTCCACGGAAGTTAACACCTTGACAGGAGCGTCTGCTGATGAGAAGGGTTGAAGAAAATCGGCATGCAAGTTCACTGCAGTCATCTAAAGAAATAGAAAGCCAAACTGGGTGACTATTTCCCGTGACACAATACGGCGTGCACTGCAGAGGAATGGCATGCATGGATGCTGTCCATGAAAGAAGCCTCTCCTAAAGCCCAGGCACAAAAAAGCCCGCCTAGAGTTTGCCAGGGCCCATGCTGACAAAGATGAAGACTACTGGGACTCTATACTCTGGAGTGATGAGACCAAGATCAATGTTTTTGGAACTGATGGCGTCGCAAAGGTGAGGAATACAAAGAAAAATGCATGGTGCCTACAGTGAAACATGGTGGTGGCAGTGTCCTTATGTGGGGCTGCATGAGTGCTGCTGGTGTCGGGGAGCTGCATTTCATTGATGGCATCATGAATTCACAGATGTATTGCTCTATACTGAAAGAGAAGATGCTACCATCACTCCGTGCCCTTGGTCATCGTGCACTTTTCCAACATGACAATGATCCTAAACACACATCTAAGGCCACTGTTGGATTTCTGAAGAAGAACAGGGTGAAAGTGATTCAGTGGCCAAGTATGTCTCCTGGGGGCGGCACGGTGGTGTAGTGGTTAGCACTGTCGCCTCACAGCAAGAAGGTCCTGGGTTCGAGCCCCGGGGCCGGCGAGGGCCTTTCTGTGTGGAGTTTGCATGTTCTCCCCGTGTCCGCGTGGGTTTCCTCCGGGTGCTCTGGTTTCCCCCACAGTCCAAAGACATGCAGGTTAGGTTAACTGGTGACTCTAAATTGACCGTAGGTGTGAATGTGAGTGTGAATGGTTGTCTGTGTCTATGTGTCAGCCCTGTGATGACCTGGCGACTTGTCCAGGGTGTACCCCGCCTTTCGCCCGTAGTCAGCTGGGATAGGCTCCAGCTTGCCTGCGACCCTGTAGAAGGATAAAGCGGCTAGAGATAATGAGATGAGATGAGATGAGATGAGATGAGTATGTCTCCTGATCTGAACCCAATCGAACACCTATGGGGAATTCTGAAGAGACAAGTTGAGCATCACTCTCCATCCAGCATCCAGTCACTAAAAGAGGTCATTGTTGAAGAATGGAAAAAGATTGATGTTGCAAAATGTCGCCAACTTGTTCATTCCATGCCTAGAAGACTTGGCGCTGTCATTAAAAATCATGGAGGCCATACAAAGTACTAGATGTAGTAGTTTTTGTTGTGGGGTGTACTCATTTTTGCACCACCCTAATTTGAGTAAAACTGAAAAATGTGTAATCTAAGTTATATTATTAACCTTACTTTCATGTTATAAGTTAAACAGATGTTATATTAAACTTTGTCTTTTCAACATTTTGGAAATTGTTTGTGTTCATTGAGATATTGTTTAAAATGTTACTTTTCAAAAGGGGTGTACATATTTACGCTGATCACTGTATATACATACTTTATTAATCCCAGAGGGAAATTCAAGGTATCCAGTAACATTTCCGCATTGCACAAGATCAATACAAAAACTAATTATAGGTAGAAAAACTAAAATACAAAAAACAAAATACCAAAAGAAATAAAACATTACCAATAAGAGCAAGTAATAAAATATACAGCTCTCAGCGTGGGAGGTAGTGAGGTCGTGCAGTTGGCAGTAACCAGTCACAGTGCAAATAAGCGTGTAATGAGCAGTGCAAATACTTTGTGGACAGTTACACACATGTACAGTGTGTTTAGTGGTATATGGTAGACAAAAAGCATAGTATATGACATGATAGGCATAGTTAAAGTATATATCAGTACATATAGTATATGTAATAGTGTGATAGTATACGATATATAATATTAAGTTAGTATATAAATATTAAGTTTGTGTGTGTATATATATATATATATATATATATATATATACACATCAGTAAGTAGGTACATTATAACAGTATATAATAATAAAGTATATAATAAGTATAAGGTAAAATACAACATACCAGCTTATCTACAAATATCTGTATATACCCATCTATGCATATAATGTACATCTATGTCACAGAGTCTTATTTTTGCTGAGTTGGGAGGAGTTGAACAGTCTAATGGCCTGAGGGCAGCGCTCGAAACTAACGGTGTCCCGACGTCCCGGGGACCATAAAAAATGTCATCGGGACACAAAATTACCATATCTGGGACAATCCCGGGACAATGGAAAAAAATAGATCTAGAAAAAAAAGTTCTACATTAATATTATTTACAAAGCCGTAAAACCATACGTAGACATTCACCTAATTTGTCAATTTTAATTTTAAAACGTTAACAGCGAAAAATACATAGTAGCTACACTTTCGATGCACCTGCATCCGTAGGCTACAGAGCAGCGCATTCTGTTCTAGAATCTTCGGCCGGAGTCCGCATTATATGGACTTGGAATGGAATTGCTACCGCACACGCTGCGCCGACTCTTGCCAGAACAAAAATGCTGAAGTGGTTGAAGCGGACCGACCGCGGGGAAGAAACTGAAAGCCCAGACATAACGTCTCCGGGACCTTCAGGATCCAAAGTGTCATCGCCTGGTCTGCAGGCAACGCTAGCAACTGAATGAACTTAATGAACACTGTTAGACACGTTATAAAATACAACAGGAATGATGTGGATGATATTGACGGAAGATACCGTTCAACAGAATACCGTAAAATACCAAATAATAGCCCGGGCGATTATTTGTCTCAATCACGTAAGAGACCCGGCGCGTATTAGAGACTAGGCGGCTATTTGGAACAGGCGATTAATTCCTTCTTCACAAACACCTTCCCCAAAATCTACCTCAAAACGGGGAAAAAAATCATTCTCAGATAGGCCTACTTTTAACCAGTATAACTTACAGTTTGTTTAGAGTTAGATTACAGATAGCACGGTGCCGACTTCGGGGAATTTTGAAGACGCAGAATGCATCTTCGCATGGCACAGTCGGGGTGGATAAAGGATAAATCACACACCTTTTCCTGTTAATGACTAGTTAAGCGCATGCTTTACAAAATAATCAAGAAACCACACCATTGTCTGTGCGCAGCACTGTGATTTAATTACTCTGCAAAGTTATGGTCACTTGCTATCACCCTCACCCATGCAGCCTCCACCCTTTGCGCTTCGCGATGTCTGTCAATCTGAAATTGCATGGAGGGCGCGACGTTGAAGCAACATAATTAGGGTGCGAAGTGTCAAACCAAAGGGTTTTTTCTTATGCTGAAAAATAAGTGACCTGTAGTGGCTACATACTGTCATCTTGCATCACGTTTCTCTCCAAGACGTCTCCCTATTTGGTGGATATGAGCCTATTCCCCGAGTGAGTTGGTACGGTGGCTCGACCCCGTAGAAAACTTAAAGTTCGGATGAAAGTTAGTTGAATAGGTTACTGACTTGTAGGCCTACATGTTGCCTGCCTGACGCGTGCTTCTGCCCAACTTGCACGACAGATTACTTGTTGAAAAGGCCCCTTGGATTAGATTGGCCGCGAGCAGACTGAAATGCATGTTAGAACGCTCTCACCTTTTTTGTAAAGCGTCTTCCAGATCCGAATGGGTAAGGGCAAGTGAAATGGTATAAGGTCTTTAATAAAACTCAGTGTGTGCTTTGACGCATGCATTCGGCAATTTAGGTCGTTTAACAGAAGCAGCAGTCCAACCTTGGAAACCCGCAGTCCTCAATGTCACCACACACGCTGGCTTTCGTTGGGTATACCCAAAGGGGTGGCTAAGACATCTGTCAAAAGTTACGGAGTTGCATTCCTCAAGAAATATTACGGTAGACCAAGATTATAACATTGAAATGGCATGTTTATTATCACGTAACAAAATGTTGTAAACGGTATTATAGAAATAATTTCATTCATTCATTCATATTGTTTCGGTAGAAAACTATGCAATGCAAAATCGTTTAAACACCAGAAAACCAGAAAAGTGCTGGGCCTCAAGATTCTAGATAGAACGTTCGGACGCTTTTTTTTTTTTAGACCCCGGCGAGTATTCGGAACCGGCCTTTATTTGTCACAACACACGCGTACACCCGGCCGTTAAAGGGAACTCGGCGGTTAATTGGAACTCGGCTATTATCTGGTATTTTACGGTAAGTGAGTTTTCTTGGTGTCTTTCTAGTTCAGAAAGTTTAGTCAGTCAGCAGCACAACTAGGCTCGGACCTGCCACTATGCTGATGTTGCTAACATTTGCACCCACGCTTCGGCAGCGAAAGTTCATAAAATGGATAACGGAAAGTGCATAAAAATGGATAACGGTAATGGTGAAAATGATAAGTTGGCCTTATAAGTGCCAACAGATATTCAAGGTATAAGTTGATGAAATGAACATAAAAGGGGTCTTATTTTCAGCTAAAGTGTACTGCAGATGTAGGGAGTTGAAACATTTTCTGAATGAGCTAGTTGGCCCCTTTAAATAAACGGGTATCTATTCATACAGTGAGATCGCCAAAGTTTAATAAACTGAAAATGCAATAACTAATTTTGAAGTAGATGATGTATAGGACATGTGTCACTTGTGTCTTGTGACTTATTGTAAAAATGATATAAAGGGTTCAAAATCGCATAGTTACAAATATAATAGTAACTTCATATGATAATATTAACCACTGGTTATTTCAGAGAGGAAAAAAATGGGGACACTATTGCTTCCATTCGGGACAATACAACACAGAATTCGGGACCACTGGGGGACACAAAGAAAAAAAGTTAATTTCGAGCCCTGCCTGAGGGACAAAAGACTTCCTGAATCTGTCCGTGCTGCAGGCCAGGGACAACAGTCTGCCACTGAACGAGCTCCTCTGCCTGATGATGGCGCTGTGCAGAGGGTGGTGAACGTTGTCCATGATTAAGAGTAGTTTGCTCAGGGCCCTTCACTCTACCACTAATGTAAGGGACTCCAGCTCAGTTCCCAGCACAGAGCCAGCTTTCCTCACCAGCCTGTTGAGCCATTCAGCGTCTCTCTTCTTAATGCTGCTTCCCCAACACACTACAGCACAGAAGAGGACACTGGCTACTACAGACTGATAGAACATCAGCAGCAGTTTTCAGCAGATCCTGAAGGACCCGAGCCTCCTCAGGAAGTAGAGTCTGCTCTGACCCTTCCTGTAGAGGGTATCAGTGTTCACTGTTCAGTCCAGCTTATCATCCAGATGTACACCCAGGTATTTGTAAGTCCTGACCATCTCCACATCGACCCCCTCAATAGAGATCGGCTGCAGAGTCGGCCTGGACCTTCTAAAGTCCACAAGCATTTATTTTGTTTTGCCAGTGTTCAGCTGCAGGTGGTTACATTTACACCACAACACAAAGTCCTGTATCAGGCTCCTGTACTCCTCCTCCTGTCCATCATGAACACATCCCACAATCGCAGTATCATCCGAGAACTTCTGCATGTGGCAAGACTCTGAGTTGTATTTGAAGTCTGATGTGTAGAGAGTGAACAGAACTGGAGAGAGCACAGTCCGGTGTGGTGCTCCTGTGCTGCTTATCACTGTGTCAGAAATGCCGTCCCTGATCCTGGCATGTTGTGGTCTCCCAGTGAGGTAGTCTGTGATCCAGGAGACCAGATATGTGTCCACTTCCATCTCTTGCAGCTTATCTCTCAGTAGAAGGGGCTGGATGGTGTTAAAGGCGCTGGAGAAGTCAAAAAACATGATCCTCACTATGCCACTCCCCTTGTCCAGATGAGAGTGAGTCCTGTGCAGAAGATAGAGGATGGCATCATCCATTCCCACCTTCTCCCGGTACGTGAACTGCAGTGGGTCCTCAGCATGGTGGGCCTGGGGTCTGAGGAAGTTCAGCAGCAGTCGCGCCATGGTCTTCATCACGTGTGATGTCAAGGCGACCGGCCTGTAGTCATTCAGTTCCTTTGGATGTGATTTCTTAGGAACTGGAATGAGGCACGACGTCTTCCACATGACAGGAACTCTCCCAAGGCGAAGGCTCAGGTTAAAGACGTGTTGGAGGGGCTCCCCCAGTTGGGCAGCACAGGCCTTCAGCATCCTGGGACATACCTTGTCTGGGCCTGCTGCCTTCCTGGGGTGGAGTCTCCTCAGCTCTCTCCTGACTTGGTCTGTGGTGAAGATGGGGGGACTGGGGGAGTGGATGTGTATTCCATCTGCAGGAGGTGTCGATGGCTCTAATGCTGATGATGTTAGTGGTGGGGGTGAGGGCTGATCTGCCAGTGATGGTGACGGTGACAAGGTGACAACTGCTGCAGGAGGAGGGGAGGAGGGGGCAGCAGGAGTAGGACAATCAAACCTGTTGAAGAAGTGATTAAACTGCTTTGCCCTGTCCATGCCCCCATCTGCTGAGCTGACGCTGTTCTTCTTGTAGCCTGTGATGGTTTTCATCCCATCCCAGACCTCCTTCATGTTGTTTTCTTGCAGTTTCTGTTCCACCTTTTTCCTGTATGACTCCTTGGCCTCTTTTAGATTAGATTAGATTAGATTAGATTAGATTAGATTAGATTAGATTAGATTAGATTAGATTAGATTCACTTTATTGATCCCACATCGGGGAAATTCACGTGTTACAGTAGCAAGAAAATGTCATACAAATAACAAATAAAAAACTGAAATAAAATTTAGACAAATGAAAGATTAAATACAGAGGGCTATTTGCATTATCTACTGTGAAAAAGTATAAAAATATTGCCTTATTGAGAGGCTCGGAAAAAATTGCACATTACAGGTAAACTCTGTGTGTGTGTGTGTGTGTGTGTGTGTGTGTGTGTGTGTGTGTGTGTGTGTGTAAAAAATAATTTAAGACCTATATAATTGCACATAATAATTGCATCAATGAGGTAGAGGTAGTAGTGGTGAAGTACTGCAAATAAAACCGACAAACAGGTTATTGGTGCTACATTACAAGTTGTGGGTGTTATACAGTCTGACTGCAGTAGGTATGAATGACCTGCGGTATCTCTCCTTCTTACACCATGGGTCCAGCAGTCTACTACTAAAAGAGCTGCTTAAAGCCCCCACAGCCTCATGTAGGGGGTGAGAGGGGTTATCCATGATTGATGTCAGCTTGGTTAACATCCTCCTCTCACCCACCACCTCAATGGAGTCCAGAGAACAGTCCAAGACTGAGCCAGCCCTTCTGACCAGTTTATTAGGGCCCGAGCCTAGGGCCCGAGTCCTATGGGTGAAGGCCCTATTGTTCTTGTAAGAGTTCACTATTATTAGGGCCCGAGCCCTATGGGCGAAGGCCCTATTGTTCTTGTAAGAGTTCACTATTATTATTCTTCCGTCTTCTTTATTTTTCTCCGCTGTTGGGCCATTTTCGGGGCACTTGCCATGGGCGAAAACGCACGAAATTTTGCACCAGTTCCGAGAATTGCCACCGCTACTCAGACCCAAAAGCCCAAACTTGGCCGGGGCTCAGGGCCTCTATAGCGCCCCCTAAGTCGTTGTGATTTTGGTCTCCCGCATTAAGGTGCCTGGTTGCCATGTAGTTCGTAGTAGTGGCATGCCATTTGGTACGCATATGTATCTCCCTAAGCCGGACAAAAATGTAATGCCAATGCATTAGCCACGCCCAACAGGAAGTGAGGTAATTTCACTTTTGTGCGAAATGCATGGCCACGAAGACGGCGCAACTCCTCCTAGACCGTTCATAGGAATGTCACCAAAATTGATACACATCATCTACAGACATGGCTGACAAAAGTTACTAAATACGTTTCACGTAGGATAAACCGTTCAGAAGTTATACGTCAATCAATTTTCGATGCAAAATTTTACATGCTTAAAAATTCATAACAAATCTTCTAATTGCTCAAAACTGCTCATACTTCACATGCAAATCACCCCTTGGGCTTCTGACATGTTACCCAATTTCTGTGATATTTCGCCACTGGGGGCGCTATTTTTGGGCAAAAAATCCAATCTTTCCTCAAATTTGGTCAAACTTCACGGCCTCCCTCTTACTACCTCCCATGTCATGTATACCACCTTTTGGGAATTTTCATCCATGGGGGGCGCTGTTTTTGGCCGACGCAATTGCTCCAAAACGGGTTTTTGGTAAATAATTCCATAATGCTTTTCCTTCACACCACTACCTTGTGATAGTGCGTTGCTGTTGTAGACACTTATTTCTCCAACTCATAATCGCTCATGTACAGCATAGCGCCACCTACTGACATGGGAAAAACCAAAAAATTTATTCTTCAAAAATCTATATCTCATCTTCTATTTACTCAATGGTCATCAAACTTCATACGCAAACTCTTCATAGCTCACCTGACATATACGCCAAATTTTGTGCACTTTCGCCCCTGAGGGTGCTGGTTATGGCACAAATGATATTGCAGCTTCTGATTTGTCAAACTTGGCAAGCAAACTCTTTACGGTATTTCGCGGGGACGCATTCCCCCGCCCCCCCCCTGGCCGCTGGCGCGAGGGCCCGTCGAGGCCGCTTGCGGCTTTAATTATTCTTCCGTCTTCTTCTTCTTCTTCTTCTTCTCTTCTTCTTCTTCTTCTTCTTTATTTTTCTCCGCTGTTGGGCCATTTTCGGGGCGCTTGCCATGGGCGAAAACGCACGAAATTTGGCACCAGTTCCGAGAATTGCCACCGCTACTCAGAACCAAAAGCCCAAACTTGGCCGGGGCTCAGGGCCTCTATAGCGCCCCCTAAGTCGTTGTGATTTTGGTCTCCCGCATTAAGGTGCCTGGTTGCCATGTAGTTTGTAGTAGTGGCATGCCATTTGGTTCGCATATGTATCTCACTAAGCCGGACAAAACTGTAATGCCAATGCATTAGCCACGCCCAACAGGACGTGAGGTAATTTCACTTTTGTGCGAAATGCATGGCCACGAAGACGGCGCAACTCCTCCTAGACCGTTCATAGGAATGTCACCAAAATTGATACACATCATCTAGAGACATGGCTGACAAAAGTTACTAAATACGTTTCACGTAGCATAAACCGTTCAGAAGTTATACGTCAATCAATTTTCAATGCAAAATTTTACATGCTTAAAAATTCATAACAAATCTTCTAATTGCTCAAAACTGCTCATACTTCGCACGCAAATCACTCATTGGGCTTCTGACATGTTACCCAATTTCTGTGATATTTCGCCGCTGGGGGCGCTATTTTTGGGCAAAAAATCCAATCTTTCCTCAAATTTGGTCAAACTTCACGGCCACCCTCTTACTACCTCCCATGTCATGTATACCACATTTTGGGAATTTTTGTCCATGGGGGGCGCTGTTTTTGGCCGACGCAATTGCTCCAAAACGGGTTTTTGGTAAATAATTCCATAATGCTTTTCCTTCACGCCACTACCTTGTGATAGTGCGTTGCTGTTGTAGACAATTATTTTTCCAACTCATAATCGCTCATGTACAGCATAGCGCCACCTACTGACATGGGAAAAACCAAAAAATTTATTCTTCAAAAATCTATATCTCATCTTCTATTTACTCAATTGTCATCAAACTTCATACGCAAACTCTTCATAGCTCACCTGACATGTACGCCAAATTTTGTGCACTTTCGCCCCTGGGGGTGCTGGTTATGGCAGAAATGATATTGCAGCTTCTGATTTGTCAAACTTGGCAAGCAAACTCTTTACAAGACCCTTATTGGGGCGCTTGCCATGGTCGACAACGCACGAAATTTGGCTCCTTTTTCTTAGACTGCCACCGGTACTGAGAACCAGAAGCCCAGATCCAGGCGGGCCTCAGGGCCTCTATAGCGCCCCCTAAGTCGTTTTGATTTTGGCCTCCCGCATTAAGGTGCCTGGTTGCCATGTAGTTTGTAGTAGTGGCATGCCATTTGGTACGCATATGTATCTCACTAAGCCGGACAAAAATGTAATGCCAATGCATTAGCCACGCCCAACAGGAAGTGAGGTGATTTCACTTTTGTGCGAAATGCATGGCCACGAAGATGGCGCAACTCCTCCTAGACCGTTCATAGGAATGTCACCAAAATTGATACACATCATCTACAGACATGGCTGACAAAAGTTCATAAATAGGTTTCACGTAGGAAAAACCGTTCAGAAGTTATACGTCAATCAATTTTCAATGCAAAATTTTACATGCTTAAAAATTCATTACAAATCTTCTGATTGCTCAAAACTGCTCATACTTCACACGCAAATCACTCATTGGGCTTCTGACATGTTACCCAATTTCTGTGATATTTTGCCGCTGGGGGCGCTATTTTTGGGCAAAAAATCCAATCTTTCCTCAAATTTGGTCAAACTTCACGGCCACCCTCTTACTACCTCCCATGTCATGTATACCACATTTTGGGAATTTTCGTCCATGGGGGGTGCTGTTTTTGGCCGCCGCTATTGCTCCAAAACGGGTTTTTGGTTAATAATTCCATAATGCTTTTCCTTCACACCACTACCTTGTGATAGTACGTTGCTGTTGTACACACTTATTTTTCCAACTCATAATCGCTCATGTACAGCATAGCGCCACCTACTGACATGGGAAAAACCAAAAAATTTATTCTTCAAAAATCTATATCTCATCTTCTATTTACTCAATTGTCATCAACCTTCATATGCAAAGTCTTCATAGCTCACCTGACATATACGCCAAATTTTGTGCACTTTTGCCACTGGGGGTGCTATTTTTGGGCAAAAATTCCAATCTTTCCTCAAATTTGGTCAAACTTCACGGCCACCCTCTTCCTGCCTCCCATGTCATGTATACCACATTTTGGGAATTTTCGTCCATGGGGGGCGCTGTTTTTGGCCGACGCAATTGCTCCAAAACGGGTTTTTGGTAAATAATTCCATAATGCTTTTCCTTCACACCACTACCTTGTGATAGTACGTTGCTGTTGTAGACACTTATTTTTCCAACTCATAATCGCTCATGTACAGCATAGCGCCACCTACTGACATGGGAAAAACCAAAAAATTTATTCTTCAAAAATCTATATCTCATCTTCTATTTACTCAATTGTCATCAAACTTCATACGCAAACTCTTCATAGCTCACCTGACATATACGCCAAATTTTGTCCACTTTCGCCCCTGGGGGTGCTGGTTATGGCAAAAATGATATTGCAGCTTCTGATTTGTCAAACTTGGCAAGCAAACTCTTTACGGTATTTCGCGGGGACGCATGCCCCCACCCCCCTTGGCCGCTGGCGCGAGGGCCCGTCGAGGCCGCTTGCGGCTTTAATTAAGTTTCTTCCTGTCCCTCTCTGAACTTCCACAGCCCCAGCAGACCACAGCGTAGAAAATCGTTGATGCCACCACAGAGTCATAAAAAGTCCTAAGCAGTGTCCTGCACACACCAAAAGACCTCAGTCTTCTCAATAGGTGGAGACGACTTTGGCCCTTCTTGTACAGGACATCTGTGTTGTTTGTCCAGTTCAGTTTGTTGTTGAGGTGAACACCCAGGTATTTGTACTTCTCCACTATCTCAATGTCCAAACCCTGGATGTTCACTGGTGCAATTTGAGGAGCCGTCCTTCTGAAATCGATCACCACCTCCTTTGTCTTGCTGGTGTTAATGCGCAGGTGGTTCAGTTTGCACCAGGTGACAAAGTTGTTGATGACCTCTCTGTACTCCAGATCGTCCCCCTCTGACACACGTCCAACGATGGCTGTATCATCTGAGAACTTCTGGAGGTGGTAGCTGCCCGTGTTGTAGCTGAAGTCAGATGTGTAAAGTGTAAAGAGGAAAGGAGAGAGCACTGTACCCTGTGGAGCCCCCGTGCTGCAGAATACCACATCAGACACACAGTCACGGAACCTCACATACTGCGGCCTGTTAATGAGGTAGTCAATGATCCATGCAGCCAGGTGGCAGTTGACACCAGCTCCCTCCAGCTTCCCCCTAAGCAGTGATGGCTGGATTGTGTTGGAAGCACTGGAGAAGTCAAAGAACATGACTCTCACAGTGCTCCCAGTGCCCTCCAGGTGTAAAAGTGACCGGTGTAGCAGGTAGATGACAGCGTCTTCTACACCAATGCCCGGTCAGTATGCGAACTGCAGGGGGTCCATATCACTGTTCACCAGGTGTTAGAGGTGGGAGAGAACAAGCCTCTCCATGATCTTCATCAGGTGAGATGTTAAAGCTACTGGCCTAAAGTGGTTGAGCTCCCTGGGGTGCACAGTCTTGGGAACTGGAACCACACATGATGTTTTCTACAGAAGTGGAACTCTCTCCAGACTGAGGCTCAGGTTGAAGATGTACAGAAGTATCCCACAGAGCTGATTTGCACAGTTCTTAAGCAGTCTGGAGTTGATACCATCAGGGCCAGCAGCTTTCCTCGTCTTGATCCTCCTCAGCTCCTTCAACACCTGATCAGCTGTTATGGAGAGGCAAGGGGTGTAGCCGAGGTGTGAGTCCTGTAGAGTGAGGTCAGGGATGGAGTGTGTGGCTTGGTCTGGCAGGGAGCAGAGGGGGGTGATGTGGTGTGAGCAGGGAGCTGTTGGTGTCAGAGGTATTATGAGGGGAGAGGGGTGGTGGTGGAGTGATATCACAGACAGGTCAGGACTATGGTGAGCCCCCTCTTCAGCTCCCTCTGCACTCTCCTCATCTCCTCCTTGTCACCAGATTTAAAAACCCTCTTCTTCTTGTTTAATAGGGCTTTTAGTTCAGAGGTCACCCAGGGTTTATTGTTGGGAAAACACCGTACCTTTCTGATAGGCACAGTGTTTTCAACACAGAAATTAATGTAATCCGTGATGCAGGTTGTCAGGCTATCAATGTCATCCCCGTGAGGTTCACACAACACATCCCAGTCCGTGGTGTCAAAGCAGTCCCTCAGTGCCATACTGGTCTCCTCAGACCAGCTCCTTACATACCTCTTGGTGGGTGGGTGGTTGTTTATTCACCATAGGTATGTATGTAGGGGACAAGTGAACCAGACTGTGGTCAGAACGGCCCAGCGGGGGGAGGGGTGATGAGCTATATGCATCCTTGGTGTTCACATACATTAAATCCAAAGTTCTATTGTCTCTGGTGTGGCATTTCACATACTGAGTGAAGGTTGGGAGAGTGGAGGACAGGGAAGCATGATTAAAGTCACCAGAGATTAGTAGCAGGGACTGGGGGTGCGATGTCTGAAGCTTTGACACTGTAGTGTTTAAGAGCTCACAGGCTGCAGCAGCATCGGCCGCCGGGGGGATTTACACAGTTATCGTGATAACGTGCGAGAATTCCCTCGGGAGGTAATATGGCCGAATGCTAACCGCTAGCAGTTCAATGTTTTTACTGCAGTACTGCTCCTTTACCCTGATGTGCCCTGGGTTACACCATCTGTCATTCACAAACATCACTATACCCCCTCCTTTCCTCTTACCGCTCTCCTTGGCTTTCCTGTCCGCTCTCATGAGTTGAAATCCATCCAGAGTGACGTGTGAGTCCGGTGAGAGTTCATTCAGCCAAGTCTCTGTGAAGTACATAAGGCTACACTCCTGGTACTCCCTCTGCAGCCTGGTTAGCGCCGTTAGCTCATCCATCTTATTAGGGAGAGATCTTACGTTTCCCATGATGACAGATGGTATGCATGGTTTATACCAGTACCGTCTTTTCTTCTCCCGGCACTTCATTCCAGATCTGCATCCCCTTCTCCTTCTCCTTAATTCCGCGGGGATCACTGATCTTTCCACGGGGAGTACCTTGGTGTTGTACAGTGCTAACAGCTGCTCCC
This sequence comes from Neoarius graeffei, assembly GCF_027579695.1. Lineage (NCBI taxonomy): Eukaryota > Metazoa > Chordata > Actinopteri > Siluriformes > Ariidae > Neoarius > Neoarius graeffei. The sequence goes on along the minus strand of NC_083571.1, from coordinate 118,408,510 downwards.
AAGTGTAAACAATGGAGCCATGGCTGAAAGGGTCCATTGATGTCGATTTAACTAGCCCCAGAAAGAAAAAGAGAAAAATACAAATGCACAGTCTCACGAGTAGTACATCCCTAGGTGCACACTTCCGACTGAGACTAGTGCAGAAAGAAACATGAAAAAGTACAAAAACATACCAAAACACATAAACACGCTCGGAGCTACTGCAACTAGCTGCCACTCTTGCGGCGCCATCTTGTTTTAGCCGGACTTTGAGTTTCCCCATACACGCTTCAGCTCTGACCTGTCTCCATCTTTGAACGCCCTCTTCTTTTGGTTGAGGGGACCCTTAACTTCACTGGTAATCCAGGGCTTGTTGTTTGGAAAGCAGCGTACAGTTTTTGTGGAAACAACAACATCCCTGCAAAAGTTCAAGTAGTCCATTATGCAGTGTGTCACCTCCTCAATGTCCTCCCCATGCGGGTCTAACAGTACATTCCAGTCGGTCGTCTTGAAGCAGTTCTTAAGAGTTTCCTCTGCCTCGGGAGACCAGGCCCTGAGTGAGCGCATGGTGGCGGGCTGTCTCAGAACCATAGGTTTGTACTGAGGCTGTAGGAGAACCAGATTATGGTCAGATCTCCCCAGCAGTGGTAGTGGGATTGCCCTGTATGTGTCCCTTACATTTTCATACAATAGGTCTATGGTCCTGTTTTTCCTAGTGGGACAGTCCACAAACTGATGAAAGGCAGGGAAAGTGGAGTCCAGAGTGACATGGTTAAAATCCCCAAAGATCGTGAAGAAAGCCTCAGGGTGTTGTGTCTGCAGCGCTGTTATTGTGGAGTGAATGACGTCACATGCCGCCTGCGCATCTGCACGTGGAGGAATATAAACGCAGGTGAAAATGGCATGTGTAAACTCCCGAGGCATGTAATATGGTCGGAGACTCATCGCTAACAGTTCAATGTCCCAGCAGCAGATGATCACCTTAACGTTTATGTAACGACCCTCTCTTGGTCTGCTCCAGGTGTAGGTGAATGACGGACTGGACCCAGGGGATTTCTCAGTGGCTTTTATTGCTTGCCTGCATTCACACATTCACATAAACAATGTTGGGCTCTATGTCGCGACTGCATGCATGTCTTCCAGCGCAGGGAAATCTAGCTGGAAGGTACAGGTGCTAGCAACTATTGCTGCATTACTATTGCTGGATTACTTAAAAAGCTTCATAAAGCATTATGTGAAATAACAGCTCACTAATATTTATGCAAGCAATAGTGTGAAGTAGACAGGATAAAATGACAGGCAATATCTGGCACACTGAGTGATCATATAGTTTGTATAGTAACATGAACATAACATTGGCAATACATACACATTCTTAACCATATGCAATGCATATAAAACACGTACCTGCATTCACACATTCACATAAACAATGTTGGGCTCTATGTCGCGACTGCATGCATGTCTAAAAATAGCATAAAACCAAAATTTGTCAAGACCATGCTTAAGTTATAGTGTGGCGTGATTGGCGCCAAAATACACTTAAACTTGTTTACAATTTACATAGCATTTCATTCGTTACAATTTCAGAAAAACCCGTTAGTACACCTTATATATATATATATATCAATATACATTAAACATTTTGTGGATTGCATGCATCAATTTACTAAAATATCAAAGTTGTACTCAGAGCGCTTCCAAAGCATGCTTACCTTCCAGCGCAGGGAAATCTAGCTGGAAGGTACAGGTAGCGCACGGACCCAAAAAGCATAAATATGAACATGAATGAGCAGTCGCGCAGCCCCATATTCAACATTGGTGAATGCAGGACAACACCCGAAACCTTTACAAGGAAACCAATCAAAAAGTATAACATTATAATGATACTGTATGTGATCTACAATTTTGTACGAATTCACCTCACATACCAAAGGCCATTTTTAACTCTGTTACACCCCCCCCCCCCCCCCCCCCCACTGAATTCTGGACAAAATTACATACTTTCAAAACACCATACAATTGTCTCATCTGACGTTATGGAACAATACAAGACCGACTCTAGAAGTATCCCTTAAGGATGCAGCGGACAGAGAGCAGTATCAAGGCCCTCCGACCCAACCACCGGCTATAGAATGCCTTACACATTCTACACTCGCCCAGAACTGTCAATACACATATCAATAAGTATAAAATTTTAATAAATCACTAAAGAGATGTACAAAAAGGGATGAAGAAAGACTCATGCCCTAAGAGCTTGAACTACAGAGCTGCACACAGTTTGAACATTTTGCTGTAAACGTCTAGTAACATCCTGTCTAGCTATTGTGTAAAGAAGCCTGTTAACTGGTCGAACAACACAACCTAGATGTGTGGTGCGGTGTGGTGCAAACTTTTGTTCAGTGTGGTCAGTGTCACTTAAATGGTCAGAAGTCGCTACCGATAGAACTGTATGGTGATCACTAACAGTCGAAGCATCGTCCCTAACAAAAGTGACAACCGTGTGTGAGTTGTCAGAGTGTTCAGAGTGCGTGTCTCAAACTTTGTCAGTCAATATGTCACTAGTCAAATTGGCAGATGGTTCAGAAGACTGTTGACTTGGGGCATTCAGGTGACTGACCCATTCTCTCGTTCTCTCCCCAGATACAGGTGGGATGTCTGAGTAATTGTCAAAGCCAGAGATGCTCACGAGGCTACACACATCGTCTGCTGCACATTGAGACTCATGCAGTTGAGCAGGCACTTGATTCTGAGTGTGTTCTGGTGTCACTTGACCTGGAGCCATAGTACAGGCAGAAGCAGAGGCAGAGGAAGAGGATTGGACGGAGGACATTGAGAGACCAGACTGAGAGGGATGGTGCATATCTTGAACTGGAAGGAAATTCACTAACATCAGTAGATTAAGGTGGACAACCCGCTTGCACCCTGTGACAGTGTCCTGTATCTTGTATGTGTGTGTTTGGGGGTTCAGCTCAGTCACAGTATAAACAGTAGATTCCCATCTGTCAGCCACTTTCCTCTCTCTTTTTTATTAGCCACAAGCACTCTGTCTCCAATTTCAATGGTTGGCCCTTTCGCTGCCCTGTTGTACAGTCTTGCTTGTCTGCCTTGGTCTTTTGACACATGTTCTTGAGCAATTCGAATGGCCTCTTTCAGGTCCTCAGACAGCTTTGTGACATACCTGCCAAAGTTGGTCACCTCAGGGTCAGACAAAATATTTCCGAACAGGATATCAACTGGAAGGCGGGGAACCCTCCCAAACATTAAGTAGAATGGCGCATACTCTGTAGTCTCATGGACAGTGCAATTGTACATGAATGTGAGAGTTTGTAAGCGTCTCGGCCAGTCTTGCTTTGACTCAGGGGGAAGAGATCTGATCATACTGCCCAAAGTCTGATTAAAGCGTTCAACACTGCCATTTCCTATCGGATGGTATGGAGTAGTATGGGACTTTCGCACACCAGATAACTGTAGAAGTTCGGCGATCACTTCACTTTCAAAGCTTGGGCCCTGGTCGCTGTGAATCCTCTCGGGGAACCCATAGACACAAAAATACTTCTCCCAGAGGACTTTTGCTACTTGCTTGGCTGATTGGTCTTTGGAGGCAAAAGCCTGGGCCAGTCTGGTAAAATGGTCGGTTATTACTAAAACATCTACAGATTTGTTGTGCAAATCTTCAGCTGACCAGAAATCAATGCAAACAAGTTGCAGTGGTCGGGAGGTGACAGTACTTTCAAGAGGAGCTCTTCCTGCGGGTTCTGTGACCTTACTCACTATACAGCGCTGACAATGACGAACATATGTCCTCACATCTCTGTCCATGTGCAGCCAAAAAAATCTTTGTCTGGCAATGCTCAGGGTTCTTGACTGACCTTGATGACCTGCACTGTCATGTACCCCTTTCAAAACCTCAGCCTTCAGGCAATCAGGAACCACAAACTGATGGCGTCTTGTCTTTGAAATCTGATCACGTGACACTCTGTACAGGACGTCATCACTCAGGACAAACTTTTCCCATTGTTTCAGCAACCTCAGGACTTGACCTGTCTCCTGTGCTCTTTCACGTCTGGATGGTCTCTGGGACCTTTCCACATAAAAACGAATTTGAGACAACTATTTGTCTTTGGACTGAGCATCTCTCAGATCGTCAACAGAGAAGGCAGGCAGGCTGGGCAAATTGTCAGAAATGAGCTGAGGCAGGTGGGACACAAGTGCTGTAGCACGAGTCTTTGCTCCAGAGGTCCATTCAGTGTGTGACTAGAGAACAGCAGTGACTTCCTGTGCGGAGAGAGACTGTGCTGGCAAGTGAAGGGACTGGGCATTTGTGCTTACGAGACGGGTTACCTTTTCTGCCATTACAGACTGGTCAGTAGATTCCCTGAGAGTCTGTTGAACAGCTGTGTGAGACAAAACGGCAGCTTCTGTAGCAAGGTCATGAAGTGGTTCACTGACCAGTCTGTGGCCAACACTGCAAAAAGGGACATGGCTGAGGGCATCAGCAACAGTGTTTCTTGGGGCTGGCACATATTTGATGTCAAAATTGTAACTGGCTAGTTTTGACACCCATTGCTGCTCACAACAGTCAAGCTTAGGTTTCATTATAATGTGTGTCAGTGGATTATTGTTGGTCCACACAGTAAAGTCGTGGCCTTTCAACCAATGGCTAAACTTGTCACAGACTGCCCATTTCAGTGCAAGAAACTCTAATCTATGGGCTGGATAGTTCTTCTGTGACCGGGTCAAAGACTTGCTAGCAAATGCAATTGGTCTAGCCACTGAGTCACCTTCATGCACTTGAGATAAAACAGCTCCAAGGCCATCCAGTGACGCGTCTGTAGACAGCAAAAATGGTCGGCTAAAGTCAGGGTGGGCCAAAACGACAGAATGTATGAGGGCCTGTTTGAGTTCAGCAAATGCCTGGTCGTGGTCAGGGGTCCAGTCAGCCGACCTCAGTTTGCAGCTCACTACAGCACCTTTAGCCTTTCTGCCTTTCTTTTGTTTCTGGCCAGCCAGCAGTGAGAACAGAGGCTTTGCAAAGGCTGAGTATCCCAGGATGAAGTGTTGATAAAAATTCAGCATGCCAAGGAAAGACCGCACACGCTTATCTGATGGCGTCACCCCGTCAGCTTCCATCAAATCAGTTACAGCCATACTGCTCATGCTCTCAACTTTGCTGGGATCTGTCGAAACTCCATGCTCACCAACAATGTGGACCAGGAATTTGACAGATTTCCTCAAAAAGTGGCATTTCTTAGGGGCCAGTTTCAGATTGTGGGCACGGAGTCTGCTGAACACCATTTCAAGACGTGTGAGGGCAGAGCTTTCATCAGGAGCAAAAATCAAAATATCATCCAAGTAGCATAATAAACTTAAAAAATTTTGATCACCAAAAATGGCAGTCATCATTCTCATAAAACTTCCAGGACTGTTACAGAGCCCCTGGGGCAGTCTGTTGTACTCGTAAAGGCCCATAGGTGTAGTGAATGCTGAGTATTTCCTGTCATCCTCATGTAAGGGCATGTTATAAAAACCTGAAGTCAAATCCATTGTGCTGAAGAGTGAATTACCACCGAGTGCTGCCAAGCAATCAGCCTGATGTGGCAGAGGGTGAGTGTCTTTCAGAGTTTTCTTGTTCAGCCACCTAAAGTCAGTAAATACATGCAAATCACCATTCTTCTTCCAGATAAGGACTAATGGTGAGGCATACTCGGTTGTTGACTTTCGAATTATCTCTTTTTCTTCCATTTCACTTAAGACTTGGCGTAGCTTTTGGTACTGACTCGGTGGCACCTGTCTGAAAGGAAGTCTGAATGGCTTTTGGTCAATCAAGTGAATTCTGTGGACAAAGTCTTTTGCCTTGCCGCAATCAAGGTGGTTGTGTGAGAAGATATCCTGGTAGCGAACAATGAGTTCAGACAACTTTTCTCTACATTCAGACGATGCATCACACAGGCTGATGTCTAGCTCACCCAGGCCAATGGACTGTAGCTTCTCCTCAGTGCATTTCACATCAGGGCAGACAGGAGGAACTGGCATGTCAGAAGTGCTCTGGTGACCATTGACCAGGTCTAAATCTTCCAAAGCAACACAGGGCACCAGGTCAGCAAGCTTGACGTTGTGTCTCAAAAACAGAGGCTTTTCAGAGACATTCATCACCTTCAACGGAACCCATCCATCTGCCCACAAGGGAGTGACAACTCTGGAAACCATGAGACCTCTAGGTGCAGACCGTGCCAACGTAGGTTCTGTCATTGCTGCACTGCCAGGGGACACTCGTGTGGGTTTCGGTAGCCTTCTCTGCAGGAGGTATTCACGGCCGGGTTCAAGACAGGTGGCCGAGTTGCAACGAACTGTGCCTATCTTGTCAGGCATTTCACCATCACGCCATCTATGCAAGCCAGCCAGCATGGAGAGGAAATGTTCGGTTTCAGTGTCGGTGGATGATGGTGCAGAAACTGCTGTCCAATATGAACTACATTTCTTTGACTCATGAAGTATGTGTTTTATCACATTGGTTCCAATAATTAGGTCATCATGCTGTCCTTCAACGACAATTGTGGGCACTAACATTTTGCAGTTGTTCACTTCCATGTTAATGTTGAATGCTGACTTCGGACAGACCCGTCGACCCCCAACACCAATGAGTGTCACATCTGTGGAGAATCTGTCTGCTTCACAGACAGCCCCAGCCAAGAGCAGGTTACTCATGGCAGTATCACTGACTGTACACACCATTGAGCCACTATCCAGCATACCCCCCAGAGTCACAAGGCCACCCACTTTCACCGGTACATAAAACAAACTGTCACTGCCACCTACAGTCTGAGTGTTTTGATATACAATGTTCGTCGATTGGGCTTGAGAAAAATTGTCAAAATCAAAAATATTGGTGTCTAACAAGTGGGAGTAGTCTTTGTGACCTGTACTGCCTCCCACTGAATACAGGTCATCTAGTTTCTCGAAGCAGGGCTGAACTGGGGCAGGGCTTTATTTGGACAATGCTGCTTTGAGTGACCAGGGGCCAGGCACTTGAAACAGAGATGATCAGATTTGCAGTGTGTCAGGGTGGAGTGATTTGCGCCCCCACAAACCTTACATGGTGGTGAGCTGAAAGGGATGGAGTGTTTCTGACTACGCTCAGGACTGCGTGGCTCCACTCTGGCCAAGACTCTCTCAAGCATGTTCATCATGCGGCCAAGGACGCCATCATCGAGCTGCTGAGTACTCTGTGGTGGTGTGATGTGCTGAGGGCGTTGGACCTGCTGCTGTGGGAGGTTACGCTGTGGGCGCTTAACATGCTGTTGGACACAAGCAGAGCCTGAACAGGAGTTGGAAGTGGCATCATAACATGGCGGACAAGCTGACTGGGGTTCTGTCTCAGAGTGTGTACAAGCGTGTGGATCATTGTCAAGAATTGCTGCCGGGTAACTTTTCAGCTGTGGGACACTGCAAGACATAGCACGCGCTCATGATTCTCTTTGGTACTCATCTATCCTGAGCTGAATGTCTTTAGAAGTCCACTCACTGACAGGCTTGCATTTAAAGATGGAAGAGAGCTGTGGGTCAGGACAGTGCTTTGCAAACATTTGCGCCACTTCTCCACTTATGTTCTCCATTCTCCTACCCTGACGATGCAATCCCTCATCAGCTGCGTCTGCTGCTTTGTTTAGTCTAATCCAGTAGTCGACTGGATTTTCTTTTGGCTTGGGCAGTGTAGTGTAAAAATCTTGCAAGGGAAGTGATGATGAAGACTGACTGAAATATCGCATTAAGATGTCATATATGAGGTCTGGGTTTTGCTTCACATCAAGTGTGTCATCACTCCTCAGGCAAGGCAAGGCAAGGCAAGTTTATTTGTATAGCGCATTTCATACACACAGGCAATTCAATGTGCTTCACAAAAAATAAAAGCATAAGAACAGTAACAAAGAATTAAAGTAAAAGTGAAATAATTAAAATCCAAAATTAAAAAGAAATTAAAATAAAGAATTAAAGTAAAATCATTAAAATCAAAATTAAAAGAAATTATGTTAAAGGAAATTAATTACACTTTAGGTAAAAATTAATCAAGTGAAAGCATCTGAAAACAGCTTTGTCTTGAGCCTGGATTTAAAACTAACAACAGTAGGAGCATTTTTGATCTCATCTGGAAGTTGGTTCCAAAGCTTAGCAGCATAGCAACTAAAGGCTGCTTCACCACATTTCGTTTTGACAGCTGGTATTACTAGCAAGTTTTTCTCCTGTGATTTTAGAGACCTAGTTGGTGCATATAATTGAAACATATCCAGTAGGTAGCTGGGTCCCATCCCATTTAATGTTTTAAATAGAAGAAGTAATGCCTTAAAGTCAATTCTATAGCTCACTGGGAGCCAGTGCAGAGACCTTAGGATTGGAGTGATATGGACTACCCTTTTTGTTCTTGTAAGAACCCTTGCTGCTGCATTTTGGATTAGTTGAAGCTCTTTAATGGTCTTTTTTGGAAGACCTGTGAAAAGGCTATTGCAGTAATCAACCCTACTGGAGATGAAAGCATAAATAAGTTTTTCTAGATCATGCTTTGACATGAGACCCCTGAGTTTAGAAATGTTTTTTAGGTGATAGAATGCAGACTTTTTTACCACTTTCATATGACTGTTGAAGTTAAGTTCACTGTCAATAAGGACACCAAGGTTTTTGACAGTATCCTTTGCTCAGGGCTACTTTAACAACGTTCCTCGCCTTTCCTAAAAGCCTTCCTTGTATCTCATCTGCCTTTTCAACTGTTGTGTAGGACTGTTTCCTGAGGTCAGCTTTTGTCATGGCAGTCCATTCTTGAACAGAATATTTGTCAGAGCTATTTCCCCTAAAAGTCACAGGTTCTCGGTCAGTCTTAACATGGACTACTACTGGCGTTGTGTTTTGTTGTGTTGACCTTGGAGTCAGAACAGTCGCTGGTTCGTCAGTCAGATGTGTGTCATGTGTATGAGTGTGATCAGTAAACCCAGAAGAGAAAAGTTTAGCTACAATGGAGTTACCTATTTGCTCTCCCAGTTGGCCTACCATATCAGTTAGGTGTTGCATGGCAATGCTATCACTCACTGAAGTAGAAGTATGTGCATCTTCCTTCAAAAACTGTTCACTAGGAGACCAGCTTGGGCTCACACTATGCCCCTTGCTCCTAACATCACCAACATGTTCTTGAAGACCACCTGCCCCCTCACTCCCATACCCACTAGTGTTAGCATTAAGACCATCACAGTGAACACCCCTGCCCATACTCAGAGGGAAACCCTTAAACCTATTGCTCTGACTGCTATGCCCTTCAGCCATGACAATTTCGAGTAATACACTATTAGAAACAAAAACTGAGAAAATACAAAATGACTAATACAGAATATTATTGTCACAATACTTGAAATACACTCAATACTAATTGCAGTTTGATGTGGGAAAATATTTTCAATATATCAAAATAGTACATTAAGATAAAGGATAAACAGCTAGACACTTGATGTGGATACACATAAGATTTATAACATTTGTGAATGCTATTTTAGAATACCCCCGAGCGGTCATATAAAATCACCAGAACATTCCACGCAGCACCCTCGGCGATCTGCTTGCGAAGCTGATCCAGGCGATCCAGAAGAGGTCACAGCACTAGTGTAACGACCCTCTCTTGGTCTGCTCCAGGTGTAGGTGAATGACGGACTGGACCCAGGGGATTTCTCAGTGGCTTTTATTGCTTGCCTGCATTCACACATTCACATAAACAATGTTGGGCTCTATGTCGTGACTGCATGCATGTCTTCCAGCGCAAGGAAATCTAGCTGGAAGGTACGGGTGCTAGCAACTATTGCTGCATTACTATTGCTGGATTACTTAAAAAGTTTCATAAAGCATTATGTGAAATAACAGCTCACTAATATTTATGCAAGCAATAGTGTGAAGTAGACAGGATAAAATGACAGGCAATATCTGGCACACTGAGTGATCGTATCGTTTGTATAGTAACATGAACATAACATTGGCAATACATACACATTCTTAACCATATGCAATGCATATAAAACACATACCTGCATTCACACATTCACATAAACAATGTTGGGCTCTATGTCGTGACTGCATGCATGTCGAAAAATAGCATAAAACCAAAATTCGTCAAGACCATGCTTAAGTTATAGTGTGGCGCGATTGGCACCAGAATACACTTAAACTTGTTTACAATTTACATAGCATTTCATTCGTTACAATTTCAGAAAAACCCGTTAGTACACCTTATATATATATATATATATATATATATATATATATATATATATATATATATATATATATATCAATATGCATTAAACATTTTGTGGATTGCACGCGTCAATTTACTAAAATATCAAAGTTATACTCAGAGCGCTTCCAAAGCATGCTTACCTTCCAGCGCAGGGAAATCTAGCTGGAAGGTACAGGTAGCACACGGACCCAAAAAGCATAAATATGCACATGAATGAGCAGTCGCGCAGCCCCATATTCAACATTGGTGAATGCAGGACAACACCCGAAACCTTTACAAGGAAACCAATCAAAAAGTATAACATTATAATGATACTGTATGTGATCTACAATTTTGTACGAATTCACCTCACATACCAAAGGCCATTTTTAACTCTGTTACATTTACGTGTCCCGGGTTGCACCATCTGGTGTTAATAAACAGTACGAGTCCCCCACCTTTGCGCTTGCCGCTCAGCTTCGCATCCCTGTCCGCTCTCACTGTAGTGAATCCAGGTAGCTCCATATTAAAGTCCGGCATGTCACTGTTAAGCCACGTCTCCATGAAACACAACAAACTACACTCCCTGTAGAGCCTCTGAGTTTTCACCAGTCCTGCCAGCTCATCAGTTTTGTTGGTTAGCGAGTTCACATTCCCCATAAGCACCAACGGAACTGAGGGTTAGTACCTCCACTGGCCCTCCATCTTCTTAGCCTTGTGCTTGGCCCTGGCATTGCAACCACGGTACCTCCTCCTCAGTTCCACAGGTATAGAATGGACAATGCCCTTGCGACCCCTCGGTCGTAGGGCGAGCAGTTGTTCCCGAGTATAACCATGAAAATCTCCGCTGCACCGCATGTTGATACCAGAAATATCCATAGAATATAAATACACACCAGAAAGACTACAGTGCCTTGAAAAAATATTCATACCCCTTGAACTTTTTCACATTTTTCCACCTTACACCCACGAACTTAAAAGTTTTTTATTGAGATTTTAAGTGATAGATCAACACAGAGTAGCACATAATTGTGAAGTGAAACAAAAATGATAAATGGTCTTCAAAATTTTAAACAAATAAAAATCTGAAAAATGTGGTGTGCATTTGTTAGGACTGGGGACTGTTTTGGCCTCTAGAGGCCGCTGTTATTGCTTTATCTTGTCATGTTTGTTTTGGCCTCTAGAGGCCGCCACTGTTTTCTGTGTTTTGTGTTTGCTTTGACAGCCTTTGTTTTCATGTGCTTTTGCCTCACCTGTTCCTTACTTCCTGCCCCACCTAGTTCTAATTGCCCTGTGTATAAATACTTCCTCAGTTTGGTCCCTAGTCACGGAGTCTTTGTGCTGTTATGTTATCACCTGAGATCTCTGTTCCAAGTTCCTTGCCTTTGTCTTTGTGGTCTTTTGGTACTTTGTTTTCTTGTGGACATTTTGGACTTTGTGTTTACCATTTTGGGATCTTCTGAGCGTTTGGATTTTTCCCTTTTCTTTTCTTATCTTTGGCTTTTTGTTTTGACTTTGAACTTTTTGGATTTTTTATTTTTCTCGTATATCTTCTGAGCGGGGCGGCACGGTGGTGTAGTGGTTAGCGCTGTCACCTCACAACAAGAAGGTCCGGGTTCGAGCCCCGTGGCCGGCGAGGGCCTTTCTGTGTGGAGTTTGCATGTTCTCCCCATGTCCGCGTGGGTTTCCTCCAGGTGCTCCGGTTTCCCCCACAGTCCAAAGACATGCAGGTTAGGTTAACTGGTGACTCTAAATTGACCGTAGGTGTGAGTGTGAATGGTTGTCTGTGTCTATGTGTCAGCCCTGTGATGACCTGGCGACTTGTCCAGGGTGTACCCCGCCTTTCGCCCGTAGTCAGCTGGGATAGGCTCCAGCTTGCCTGCAACCCTGTAGAAGGATAAAGCGGCTACAGATAATGAGATGGGATGAGATGAGATGAGATGAGATGAGATGAGAGATCTTCTGAGTGTTTGGATTATACTTTTGTTTTTGCCTGGGATTTTGTATATTGTAAATAAACTGTTTTTTCTACTCTACTTTCACCTCACTCCTCTGCACTTGAGTCATTCCCCTGGTGGCCTAGTGGGGGTTTGCTGGATCACTACACCAGCAACCCGGGTTCGATCCCCAGCAAAACCCTAACAGAAAGACTCTGTCATGACCGACTCAGCAGAGGCTTCTTCAACTGTCTACCCGGCTAACCTTCAGGGAATGATGGCCGCATTAACATGCCTCGGATCTACCATGGACACTCAGGGACGGACTTCACCTCGCGAGCCCTGCCTTCCTGCACCACAGAGGTATGATGGCAAGCACGGTGAGTGGCGGGAGTTCCTTACCCAGTGCCAACTCACCTTTGAGCTCCAGCCTACCACCTACACTACGGATCGCCGCAAGATTGCCTGATAGCTGGTAAGGCACGAGCTTGGGCAACAGCTATCTGGCAGAGACAGGGATCCGAGTGCTCTGATTTCAAGCTGTTTATGGAGGAGATGTTTCGTGTCTTCGATCAGGCAGACACCAGCAAGGATGCAGCCAGGAAGCTCATGTTCATCCGGCAAGGAGGAAGCGTTGCAGACTACACCATCTCGTTCCGGACGCTCGCAGCAGTCAGCGGATGGAACGAGGTTGCCCTGGTTTCAGCCTTCCACCATGGTTTGTCTGACCCCATCAAAGACGACCTGGCCTCTATCGGATGCCCAAATGACCTCAAAACTCTGATTTCACATGCCATTCATCTTGACAACAGGATTAGAGAATGCTGCCAAGTCCTGAGCCTCCCCAGCCTCACTGCCTCAACATGGAGCCCGTCTACCTCCTCCAGTGACTGTCCAGAGCCCATACAATTGGGCCATACTTGCCTCTCCGCATCTGAGAGGGAGCGCAGAAGGAGGGACAAGTGCTGCATCTACTGTGGCAAGCCTGGCCACTTCCGAGCATCATGTCCCGAGCTCTCGGGAAAAGGACCGCCCCGTCCAGCCGAGGGAGGGTTGTGACAGGGCCTACCCTCTCTCCTGAACTTCCTGGCCAAGGAGTCTACATCCTGGTCTCCATCTCCTGGGGTGAGTCTGTCCACTCTTGCCAGGCCTTGCTAGACTCCGGGGCGGCTGGAAACTTTATGGATGTCCACTTTGCCCGCAGAATCAATGTCCCTACTGCTCTTCTTGAAGTTCCACTGTCTGTGTCTGCCCTGGATGGCCAAGCTTTAGGTGATGGAAGAGTCACCCAAGTTACTTCTCCAGTCTTTCTCCAGTCCCAAGGTCACCAAGAAGAAATATCCCTGCACCTGATTCATTCACCAGAGTTCCCAGTGATTCTAGGCCTTTCTTGGCTTACCCGCCACAACCCTCATATAGACTGGGTAACAAGCCAGGTTGTGGAATGGGGTCCTGCATGCTATGCCTCTTGTCTGCTCTCTAGCTCTCCTGTGTCTCCTGCCGAGCCTCCTGATCTCACCGAGTTATCTCAAGTTCCCACAGAGTACTGGGATCTGAAAGAAGTGTTTAGCAAGAGCAGGGCCGCCGTTCTTCCTCCGCACCGTGCCTACGACTGTGCCATTGACTTGCTCCCTGGGGCTACCCCTCCTCGTGGCAGACTGTTTTCCCTCTCTCAGCCAGAATGCAAGGCCATGGAGGAGTACATCAAGGACGCCTTGGCCTCTGGGTTCATTCGACCCTCCACCTCACCTGCTGGTGCCGGCTTCTTCTTTGTCGGCAAGAAGGATGGGGGGCTCCGGCCGTGTATTGATTACAGGGGCCTGAACAAGATCACTGTGCGCAACCGCTATCCCCTTCCGCTGATGTCCACAGCGTTCGATCTGCTCCAAGGCACCACTGTCTTCACCAAGTTGGACTTACGGAATGCATACCACCTCATCCGCATCCGACAGGGAGATGAGTGGAAGACTGCCTTTAACGCCCCGTCTGGGCACTATGAGTACCAAGTTATGCCCTTCGGACTCACCAATGTGGCAGCAGTGTTTCAGGCCCTTATCAACGACGTCTTGAGGGATATGATCAATCAATACGTTTTCGTCTACCTCGACGACATCCTAATATTTTCCAAGACCGTGCAGGAGCACCGCCACCATGTCTGCCAGGTTCTCAAGAGGCTGCTACAGAACAATCTGTTTGCCAAAGCCCAGAAATGTGAGTTCCATGTTCCCGAGGTCTCCTTTCTGGGCTTTATTGTACGAACGGGACAACTCCAGATGGATCCAGCCAAGACCCTGGCCGTCCGGGACTGGCCCATTCCCAAGTCCATTAAAGAAGTTCAGCTGTTCTTAGGGTTTGCTAACTTCTACCGCAAGTTTGTCAGGAACTTCAGTTCTGTAGCAGCGCCCATATCGGACCTCACCAAGAAGACAGGTGGATCTTTTGTCTGGTCTCCTCAAGTGGAAAAGGCATTTAGGGACCTGAAGCACTGCTTCTGCATGGCACCCATCCTGGTCCTCCCAGACACATCGCAACCATTCATTGTCGAGGTGGACGCCTCGGACAGTGGCGTCGGCGCGGTCCTCTCTCAACGTTCGGAGGGAAAGCTGCACCCCTGCGCATACTTCTCCCACCGCCTGAGCCCTGCGGAGTCCCGGTATGATGTGGGGGATCGGGAAATGCTCACAGTCAAACTGGCCCTTGAGGAGTGGAGGCACTGGTTGGAGGGAGCACAACATCCATTCCTGGTTTGGACGGACCACAAGAACCTGGAGTACCTCCAGCAAGCCAAGACACTGAATCCACGACAGGCTAGGTGGGCCTTGTTCTTTAGCCGATTCAATTTCACCCTATCGCACCGCCCTGGTTCTAAGAACACCAAACCGGACGCGCTCTCCAGGCTATTCTCGCCCAACAACAGGGACAGTGAAGTTGGGCCTATTATCCCTGTATCTCGGATTGTGGCCCCTGTCTGCTGGGGTGTTGAGGAGGCCATCCGACAAGCTCAACGCCAGGACCCCGGCCCTGGGACGGGGCCACCGGGCCTCCTGTATGTCCCTCGTCAAGCCCGGGCCAAGGTTCTTCAGTGGGGTCATTCATCCCCTCTCACTGCCCACCCGGGAGCCCGGAGGACCCTGGACTTCTTGAAAAGACACTTCTGGTGGCCAAGCATGGAGAAGGAAGTGAGGTCATTTGTCCTGTCCGGTAAGGTGTGCACCAGAACCAAGAACCCATGACAGCGTCCCCAGGGCCTCCTGCATCCTCTGCCTATTCCCCGGCGTCCCTGGTCCCATGTGGCGGTCAACTTCATCATGGGTCTTCCCGACTCACAAGGTAACACTGTCATTTTGGTAATTGTCGACAGATTCTCCAAAGCCTGCCGCTTCATACCACTGTGCAAACTTCCTTCTGCTCTTGAAACAGCCAAAATTATTTTTACCCATGTCTTCCGAGTCTTTGGTCTCCCCCAGGACATCGTCTCAGACCGAGGGCCCCAGTTTTCCTCCCAAGTGTGGCGGAGGTTCTGCAAACTCATCAGGGCCACTGCCAGCCTCTCTTCTGGGTTTCACCCCCAGTCCAACAGCCAGACCGAGAGGCTCAACCAGGACCTGGAAACCACCCTGTGAGGCCTGGCGATGGATAACCCGACATCTTGGAGCACCTGGCTGCCATGGGCAGAGTACGCCCACAACACCCTGCAGTCATCTGCCACCAGGTTGTTGCCGTTCCAGTGCCAGTTCGGGTTCCAGCCACCTCTGTTTCCAGAACAGGAGGAGGTCGCTGGGGTGCCCTCGGTCAACCAGTACGTGAGACGGTGTTGCAAGACCTGGAACAAGGTCAGGAGGACCCTCATCCAGACTTCCAGGGCCAACCAGACTCAGGCCAACCGCCATAGAAGGCCTGCCCACATTTTCCGCCCTGGGCAGTGGGTTTGACTGTCCGCCAAGGACCTTCCACTGCGGGTGGAGAACCGCAAGCTTGCTCCTCGCTACATTGGCCCCTTCAAGGTTGTGCGCAGGGTGAACCCTGTCGCCTACCGGCTCCAGCTGCCCCGGACTCTAAGGATCAACCCCACATTCCATGTTTCCCTGTTGCGGCCCATACTGTCGTCCACGTATGCCCCTGCCCCTAGGAATCCCCCGCCCCCCCGCATCTTCCAGGGTCAGACTGTGTTCACCGTGTGCCGTCTGCTGGACTCCCGCCGGGTCCGTGGCGGGCTTCAATATCTTGTGGACTGGGAGGGCTATGGCCCTGAGGAACACTGTTGGGTCCCCGCCTGGGACATTTTAGACAAAGAACTTTGTCGGGACTTCCATTCGGCCCATCCGGATCGCCCTGGGAACGTCAGGAGACGCTCCTTGAGGGGGGGGTCCTGTTAGGACCGGGGACTGTTTTGGCCTCTAGAGGCCGCTGTTATTGCTTTATCTTGTCATGTTTGTTTTGGCCTCTAGAGGCCGCCACTGTTTTCTGTGTTTTGTGTTTGTTTTGACAGCCTTTGTTTTCATGTGCTTTTGCCTCACCTGTTCCTTATTTCCTGCCCCGCCTAGTTCTAATTGCCCTGTGTATAAATACTTCCTCAGTTTGGTCCCTAGTCACGGAGTCTTTGTGCTGTTATGTTATCACCTGAGATCTCTGTTCCAAGTTCCTTGCCTTTGTCTTTGTGGTCTTTTGTACTTTGTTTTCTTGTGGACATTTTGGACTTTGTTTACCATTTTGGGATCTTCTGAGCGTTTAGATTTTTCCCTTTTCTTTTCTTATCTTTGGCTTTTTGTTTTGACTTTGAACTTTTTGGATTTTTTATTTTTCTTGTATATCTTCTGAGCGTTTGGATTATACTTTTGTTTTTGCCTGGGATTTTGTATATTGTAAATAAACTGTTTTTTCTACTCTACTTTCACCTCACTCCTTTGCACTTGAGTCATTCCCCTGGTGGCCTAGTGGGGGTTTGCTGGATCACTACACCAGTGACCCGGGTTCAATCCCCAGCAAAACCCTAGCAGCATTAGTATTCAGCCCCCGTACTCTGATACCTCTAAATACAATCCAGTGAAATCAATTGCCTTCAGAAGTCATCTAATTAGTTAATAGAGTCCTACTGTGTGTAATTTACTCTCAGCATAAATACACTTGTTCTGTGAAGGCCTCAGTGGTTTGTTAGAGAACACTGAAGAACAAACAGCATCATGAAGACCAAAGAACTCACCAGACAGGTCAGAGATAAAGTTCTGGAGAAGTTTAAAGCAGGGTTAGGTTATAAAAAAAAAACATCCCAAGCTCTGAACATCTCAAGAAGCACTGTTCAAGCCATCATTCAAAAATGGAAAAAGTATGGCACAACTGCAAACCTACCAAGACATGGCCGTCCACCTAAACTGACAGAGCGAGCAAGGAGAGCACTGGTCAGAGAAGCAGCCAAGAGGCCCATGATCACTCTGGAGGAGCTGCAGAAATCCACAGCTCAGGTGGGAGAATCTGTGCACAGGACAACTATAAGTCGTACACTCCACAAATCTGGCCTTTTTGGAAGAGTGGCAAGAAGAAAGCTATTGTTGAAAGACAGGCATAAGAAGTCCCATTTGCAGTTTGCCAGAAGCCATGTAGGGGACACAGCAAACATGTGGAAGAAGGTGTTTTGGTCAGATGAGACCAAAGTTGAACTTTTTGGCCTAAATGCAAAGCGCTATGTGTGGCAGAAAACTAACACTGCTCATCACCCTGCACACACCATCCCCACTGTGAAACATGGTGGTGGCAGCATCATGCTACGGGGATGCTTTTCTTCAGCAGGGACAGGGAAGCTGGTCAGAGTTGATGGGAAGATGGATGGAGCTAAATACAGGGCAATCCTGGAAGAAAACCTGTTGGAGGCTGCAAAAGACTTGAGACTGGGAAGGAGATTCACCTTCCAGCAAGACAATGACCCTAAACATATAGCCAGAGCTACAATGGAATGGTTTAGATCAAAGAATATTCATGTGTTAGAATGGCCCAGTCAAAGTCCAGACCTAAATCCCATTGAGCATCTGTGGCAAGACTTGAAAATTGCTGTTCACAGACGCTCTCCATCCAATCTGGCTGAGCTTGAGCTATTTTGCAAAGAAGAATGGGCAAAATTTTCAGTGTCTAGATGTGCAAAGCTGGTAGAGACATACCACAAAAGACTTGCAGCTGTAATCGCAGCAAAAGGTGGTGCTACAAACTATTGATGCAGGGGGGCTGAATACTAATGCACACCACGTTTTTCAGATTTTTATTTGTTTAAAATTTTGAAGACCATTTA
Organism: Neoarius graeffei; assembly: GCF_027579695.1. NCBI lineage: Eukaryota > Metazoa > Chordata > Actinopteri > Siluriformes > Ariidae > Neoarius > Neoarius graeffei. Next base: position 118,390,068 of record NC_083571.1, on the reverse strand, counting down.
TCATTTTCGTTTCACTTCACAATTATTTCTATCACATAAAATCTCAGTAAAAAACTTTTAAGTTTGTGGTTGTAAGGTGGAAAAATGTGAAAAAGTTCAAGGGGTATGAATACTTTTTCAAGGCACTGTAAAAGAAAAACGCTAAAAAAGCGCTAAAGTCAAAGAAAGAATATACGTAAATACACACCAGAAAGACTAAAATACTAAAAAATTAGTGTTTCCCACTAATCTTTCCGGAGTAGAAAGTTGCAGCGCGGGGTTTGGAGGAGCCTCGGGGGGCACTAGAAGGGCCTGCGACATCAGAGAAGCTAGCTGCGCCATTCTTGTGTTGAGGTCCGCTAGCATTTGCTGATGTTTTCCCAGAAGGTGTCCCTGGGCATTAAGCGCAGTTTGTTTCGCTTCCTTTGCTACATCCATAACAGCGAAGTATCCTGTCAGAGTGCAGGCACTTACGAAAGTATGCGCAGAAAAAGGCATGAAGCAAACTGTAAACAAATCCAAATCGAAAGACAGAAGTCATGGTTGGTGGCAAGTGAGGGTCGGGCGATCAGTGAACAACGTGGTAAAGGAAAGACAAAGGGTGAAAACATGAGAAAGTAAGCAAAGGTCAGAAATAGAGAGGCAATCAGAATAAACACAGCTTGGTATGAACTGAATGGAGCAGAACGATACTTCACACTGAAGTGGCATGAGTGCAAGGCTTAAATGGGGAGAGCAGTGATTAGGGAAATGAGTGTCAGCTGAGATCGGCAGTTGGGAGACAGAGGGCGCTGTGAGACTTGGATTGTAGTTCGAGGTGTCCATGTTTGTAGTCAAAGTGTTCTCAGCCGATTTACTGACAGCCGCTATCTTGGTTGTCGTGATCATCCAACATGGCGGACTTCCGATTTGGAAAGTAAGCGTGATGTCACATGCACACAAATAATTTTTTTTTTTTAATCTGCAAAAAACAATTCCCAATACATTTGTACACCTCTGTAACAACCAGCTTTGATTCAGAGAACCATCTTTCTATTCTTCCTGGGGAATTCTTCTTCAGTTATTTGGAGGTTCCAACTGAATTATGGGAAAGCATAGTGCAGTGTAGTGTGCTACATTAGCTGACCAGAGATACTCTAATAGAGGAGATTTCAATCTTCGGGTGAAAACACGTAACAGCTCTGGGGTCTCAGTAGGGAGACTCGAGGCTGTTCGGTTTGAACAGAATCCTGTGGGAGAAATGGCTCAGTTCCCTTGAACAAACTCATATTTTGTGAAAACAGCTGGTTTCATAACAATTAGACAACCTCTGCAATGATCTTTAACATCTTATCCATAGACTAGCAAATTATGACACCACCTGCGAAGCTCTAAAAAAAAAAAGATTGTTTTGTGAGACAAGTGGCAGTTGGAGGTGATGCAACAGATGGAACCCATTTACAGCAGCTTGTGATGACCCCCTGTGGTGTTATCTTGAAGTGTGCTTCCCAGGTGGTATCATCTGGGGGGGGTTTAGTATGTTCATGACCTGTCCTTCCCATGCAGGTAATTAGTGGCAACTCAGTACACCTGGGCCCGGTGTACTGAGTTTGGTAAAAGCCATCTTCAGATTCATTCTCAGGCTGGCTGGCGCTATGACTTGACTGCTTCTCTTTCTCTCTCTTCCTTTCTCTCTTTTGCAGGTGCTCTGTCATTTATTTGGTTATGTTACTTTATGTTAGTTTATTCCTTATGTTTTGTTTTGCACCATACAACACTGGCACACACATCTTTCACTCATTCACACCCTACACCACTGACTTCTCCGATTGTCCATTTCATGCTGTATTAACCCTCTGGGGTCGAGAGCTTCTGTGGCAAAGCTCGGCAGGTTTAGAATGAATAGGTCATGTATTGAGAAATATCTTCACAAGTTTTTATCAAACAAGCAAGATAAACATATTGACAGAAACTTTATACTTTACACTTTCCTATGCGCCCACTGCCAAATAATGTTATAGTTTTTAAATTACCTCAATTAGATGAAACATAAAACTTGTCACCTTACTCAGTCACACTGGAGTTGGAGCGCTGAGCGCCCACTTCCACATTCATAAAAGACTGTTCCCATGGTAACAGCATGATAATCACTTTCATTCTTTCAGTTTTGATTGGGTTCTCTTTCGCAGTGGGACCGCCCACCGTAAACAGGATAAAATCTGTCAGACATAGTTCAGACTATTTGGAGGCAAAACTTGTTGTGAGATGGCACGCGGATTTTATGCGCTTCGGATGATTCAAGACAGCAATTCGGTTCAGTCTTGAGAACTGCGACACTGATGATGAGCGGCGCCTCTTAATGTTTTTTTTTATTTTTCACTTCAACTCAATCCAACCGAAGATCAGCTCGAGTAAGTGTAAATATTTCTTCTATTTCTGATGAGCAGATTGGTTGATATGTGTGCACTGTAGTGCAAACACAGGAAACATGACTGAGCAATTTTTTTCCAGAGTTAAAAAGTATTTTTCTCAAAATAGTTAATTTTGCTGTATTTTGAGTTTAGAGAGTAAAATTTGGAGTTGGAGCAAAATTACAGAGTAATTGTGTAACAGAGTTGATTATGGCTCTGAACGGAATAAAATAGTACAAGAGTTAATTTCAAGACACACTGAATTGAGCCAAATACCAAAATAAAGTCAAATAGCAGATAAATGAAGGTGTTGTAAAAATCAGTTTTAGAACTGTGTTGGAATGTGTGAAAACACATGACCTTACCCATTGGGACTTGACCTGATGGGATTAAGAGTTGGCAGTGGGAGGGGTTTTCACTCTTCTCATAGAATGGAATGGAATTTTTTGCCCTTCTCATTGAATATCCCTCCCACTGCCAACCCTTTATCCCAAAACAATAGAACATAAATGTTTTTGATGGCCAGTTAATTCTCCAAATCAATGGAGGAGATTTAAGTTTTTGTGTTTGATCCATTCCTCAGACTGAACAGAATCACCTCAAGTGACCAAAACGGTTCAACACAGTGGGTAAGGTCATGTTTTTACACACATTCCAACACAGTTCTAAAACTGCTTTTTACAACATCTTCATTTATCTGGTATTTTTTAAAAGTACAATCATACAGTGCCTTGAAAAAGTATTCATACCCCTTGAACTTTTTGACATTTTTCCACCTTACAACCACAAACTCAAAAGTTTTTTATTGAGATTTTATGCGATAGACCAACACAGAGTAGCACATAATTGTGAAGTGAAACAAAAATGATAAATGGTCTTCAAAATTTTAAACAAATAAAAATCTGAAAAATGTGATGTGAATTAGTATTCAGCCCCCCTGCGTCAATACTTTTTGTAGAGCCCCCTTTTGCTGCAATTACAGCTGCAAGTCTTTTGTGGTATGTTTCTACCAGCTTTGCACATCTAGACACTGAAATTTTTGCCCATTCTTCTTTGCAAAATAGCTCAAGCTCAGCCAGATTGGATGGAGAGCGTCTGTGAACAGCAATTTTCAAGTCTTGCCACAGATGCTCAATGGGATTTAGGTCTGGACTTTGACTGGGCCATTCTAACACATGAATATTCTTTGATCTAAACCATTCCATTGTAGCTCTGGCTGTATGTTTAGGGTCATTGTCTTGCTGGAAGGTGAATCTCCTTCCCAGTCTCAAGTCTTTTGCAGCCTCCAACAGGTTTTCTTCCAGGATTGCCCTGTATTTAACTCCATCCATCTTCCCATCAACTCTGACCAGCTTCCCTGTCCCTGCTGAAGAAAAGCATCCCCATAGCATGATGCTGCCACGACCATGTTTCACAGTGGGGATGGTGTGTGCAGGGTGATGAGCAGTGTTAGTTTTCTGCCACACATAGCGCTTTGCATTTAGGCCAAAAAGTTCAACTTTGGTCTCATCTGACCAAAGCACCTTCTTCCACATGTTTGCTGTGTCCCCTACATGGCTTCTGGCAAACTGCAAACGGGACTTCTTATGCCTGTCTTTCAACAATGGCTTTCTTCTTGCCACTCTTCCAAAAAGGCCAGATTTGTGGAGTGTACGACTGTATAGTTGTCCTGTGCACAGATTCTCCCACCTGAGCTGTGGATTTCTGCAGCTCCTCCAGAGTGATCATGAGCCTCTTGGCTGCTTCTCTGACCAGTGCTCTCCTTGCTCGCTCTGTCAGTTTAGGTGGACGGCCATGTCTTGGTAGGTTTGCAGTTGTGCCATACTTTTTCCATTTTTGAATGATGGATTGAACAGTGCTTCTCGAGATGTTCAGAGCTTGGGATATTTTTTTATAACCTAACCCTGCTTTAAACTTCTCCAGAACTTTATCCCTGACCTGTCTGGCGAGTTCTTTGGTCTTCATGATGCTGTTTGTTCTTCAGTGTTCTCTAACAAACCACTGAGGCCTTCACAGAACAAGTGTATTTATGCTGAGAGTAAATTACGCACAGTAGGACTCTATTAACTAATTAGATGACTTCTGAAGGCAATTGATTGCATTGGATTGTATTTAGAGGTATCAGAGTACAGGGGGGCTGAATACTAATGCACACCACATTTTTCAGATTTTTATTTGTTTAAAATTTTGAGGACCATTTATCATTTTTGTTTCACTTCACAATTATGTGCTACTCTGTGTTGGTCTATCACATAAAATCTCAATAAAAAACTTTTAAGTTCGTGGTTGTAAGGTGGAAAAATGTGAAAAAGTTCAAGGGGTATGAATACTTTTTCAAGGCACTGTATGTTTTCATCCGAGACTTAACATATATAAAGAAAAAAGCAGTGGACCCAAGACAGAACCTTGTGGAACACCAAACTTTACCCCAGTACGTCTAGAAATATCACCATTTACATCAACATACTGATAGTGATCAGTTATGTAAGAGCTGAGCCAGGAGAGGGCCGTTCCCTTAACTCTCACAACATTTTCTAGTCTATCCAGAAGAATGGAATGATCAATGGTATCAAATGCTGCACTAAGGTCAAGCAACACAAGTAGCGAGACACAGCCCTGATCAGACACCAACAGTAGGCCGTTTACTACTTTAACCAGAGCTGTCTCTGTGCTATGATGAGGTCTAAATCCTGACTGATACATTTCATGGATGTTATTCCTATGTAAATATGAGCATAACTGCTGTGCCACAGCTTTTTCAAGGATCTTGGAGATAAAGGGGAGGTTTGATATTGGCTGATAATTGGACAGCTGACAGGGATCAAGGTCAGGTTTTTTAATCAGGGGTTTGATAACTGCTAGTTTAAAGGATTTGGGTACATAGCCAATCGTAAGAGAAGAATTTATTAATTTTAGAAGCGGTTCAATTACTTCAGGTATTATCTGTTTGAATAGACGTGTAGGTAAGGGATCTAGTCCACAAGTTGAGGCTTTTGATGCCGAGATTAATGAAAGTAATTCAGTTTCTCTAAGGGGAGTAAAACATTCTAATTGCTGATCTGATACAGTTATATTGTTAACTACAGGGTCACTTATATTGTCTGACCTTAAATTAGTAGTTTGAATTTTTTGTCGGATATTCTCAATTTTGTCATTAAAAAAATTCATGAAGTTGGGGCGCTGTGGCTCAGTCGACTAAGGCACCATACCATAAATCCGGGGACCCGGGTTCGATTCCGACCCGAGGTCATTTCCTAATCTCTCTCTCTCTCCAGCTCATTTCCTGTCTCTACACTGTCCTATCTAATAAAGGTGAAAAAAGCCCCCACCCAAAAAATTCATGAAGTCGTTGCTACTGCAGGTGTGCATGTGTCTATAGTGGACTTATTCCTGGTTAATTTTGCTACAGTATTAAATAGGAATCTAGGATTATTTTTGTTATCTTCTATTAGGGAGGAGAGATATGTTGATCTCACAGCACTAAGAGCTTTTCTTTACTTCAGGAAGCTCTCCTTCCACGCTAATTTGAACACTACCAATTTTGTTTGATGCTATTTACGTTCCAATTTTCGAGTGGAATAAACAGGTGAGTGATTCTTTTAAACCTTACCTTTAACTTTAGCTTTTACAAAATAATTCTCACAAGAATGTTTCCTTTCTACATCATCCATCCATTATCCATATCTCTTATCCATCAGGGTTGCAGGGAAAATGAAGCCAATCCCAGCTAGAAATGATGCAAGAAATCCACATACACAATCTTAATGGAGGATTTCTCCAAAATTCTCTACAGGTATCTACAATCTTGTTCGATATTGCAGGAACAGTGCTGTTATTTTCTCCTGCAGGGGCTTCAACAAATATTCATTGTTGAGCTGCTGTTAAGATAATATTTATTGGAACTACAGTATTATATTTTCTATTTTATGACTTCTACATTATTGAGTCAGTACAAAAACATTTTAGAGTCCCAACGTTTGTTTTTTTCCAGCACAAAATTAAACATTACAGAAAAAAAAATTGTATCCGGCAGCATATTCCATAAGAGATCACTTTTCAGATGAAAAAAGAAACCATAATGAAGGCTGCTGGGTTTTGGTGTAAAATGAAGAAGTGAGTGTGACAGTCAAAGAGTCCAGAAGAACTGTGGCTGGTTCTGTAAGATGCTCAGGAAAACCTACAGATCATTTCCACATAAAACTGACCTCACTGGACCTAAGACGGATATATATATTTTTTAAAGCAAAGGGTCGTCTCACACCAAATATTGACTTTGTTTCATTAATTATGGCTCACTGATTACTGTTTATAGTATTTTTAAAATGTTGAAACATTTCATTTCATTATTTTTCAGCCATTTTTGGTCAACAGCATTTCTTTCCACGTGCCTAAGACTTTTGCACAGAACTGTGTGTGGTAGCAAAACGACAGAGCGTAGTGCTGTTATGACCTGGCTCACCAGCCACAACAAAGGGAGACGCACCACCATAAATATTTAAGAAAAGTATTTTATTAATCCAAATAAAGCGAAATCAAGAAGCCAAATTATATTTTAACCCTCTGGGGTCTGAGAGTATTTTCTGGCATGAATGATATTGGGATGCTCTGATTTTGTTGTTAATTTCAACAAATCTAAGCAGTATTTTCAAAGTCATATGACTTTTTTGTATTCAGCACAAGATCAGCTACAATAATATCTCTGTAGTCTGTATGTTACAGTGCCTTGAAAAAGTATTCATACCCCTTGAACTTTTTCACATTTTTCCACCTTACAACCACGAACTTAAAAGTTTTTTATTGAGATTTTATGTGATAGACCAACACAGAGTAGCACATAATTGTGAAGTGAAACAAAAATGATAAATGGTCTTCAAAATTTTAAACAAATAAAAATCTGAAAAATGTGGTGTGCATTAGTATTCAGCCCCCCTGTACTCTGATACCTCTAAATACAATCCAGTGCAATCAATTGCCTTCAGAAGTCATCTAATTAGTTAATAGAGTCCTACTGTGTGTAATTTACTCTCAGCATAAATACACTTGTTCTGTGAAGGCCTCAGTGGTTTGTTAGAGAACACTGAAGAACAAACAGCATCATGAAGACCAAAGAACTCACCAGACAGGTCAGGGATAAAGTTCTGGAGAAGTTTAAAGCAGGGTTAGGTTATAAAAAAATATCCCAAGCTCTGAACATCTCAAAAAGCACTGTTCAATCCATCATTCAAAAATGGAAAAAGTATGGCACAACTGCAAACCTACCAAGACATGGCCGTCCACCTAAACTGACAGAGCGAGCAAGGAGAGCACTGGTCAGAGAAGCAGCCAAGAGGCCCATGATCACTCTGGAGGAGCTGCAGAAATCCACAGCTCAGGTGGGAGAATCTGTGCACAGGACAACTATAAGTCGTACACTCCACAAATCTGGCCTTTTTGGAAGAGCGGCAAGAAGAAAGCCATTGTTGAAAGACAGGCATAAGAAGTCCCGTTTGCAGTTTGCCAGAAGCCATGAAGGGGACACAGCAAACATGTGGAAGAAGGTGCTTTGGTCAGATGAGACCAAAGTTGAACTTTTTGGCCTAAATGCAAAGCGCTATGTGTGGCGGAAAACTAACACTGCTCATCACCCTGCACACACCATCCCCACTGTGAAACATGGTGGTGGCAGCATCATGCTATGGAGATGCTTTTCTTCAGCAGGGACAGGGAAGCTGGTCAGAGTTGATGGGAAGATGGATGGAGCTAAATACAGGGCAGTCCTGGAAGAAAACCTGTTGGAGGCTGCAAAAGACTTGAGACTGGGAAGGAGATTCACCTTCCAGCAAGACAATGACCCTAAACATACAGCCAGAGCTACAATGGAACGGTTTAGATCAAAGAATATTCATGTGTTCGAATGGCCCAGTCAAAGTCCAGACCTAAATCCCATTGAGCATCTGTGGCAAGACTTGAAAATTGCTGTTCACAGACGCTCTCCATCCAATCTGGCTGAGCTTGAGCTATTTTGCAAAGAAGAATGGGCAAAATTTCAGTGTCTAGATGTGCAAAGCTGGTAGAGACATACCACAAAAGACTTGCAGCTGTAATTGCAGCAAAAGGTGGCTCTACAAAGTATTGACGCAGGGGGTCTGAATACTAATGCACATCACATTTTTCAGATTTTTATTTGTTTAAAATTTTGAAGACCATTTATCATTTTCATTTCACTTCACAATTATGTGCTACTCTGCGTTGGTCTATCTCACAAAATCTCAATAAAAAACTTTTGAGTTTGTGGTTGTAAGGTGGAAAAATGTGAAAAAGTTCAAGGGGTATGAATACTTTTTCAAGGCACTGTACCTGTTTAGTCAAGCCTTGTGTTAATGGTGTTTATGAGGTAAAGGAGTAGATCTGGAGGGTCCTCAGACAGAGTGTTTTGGTAAACTGGGATGTATGGATGCTGTCAGTCCCCACTCGCTTGCTCACTCGAGTTTGTTGATGGTGTAGTGGCTGCTGCTTTATGTCCCGGGGCTCCCTCATGCCTGTGTTACCTTCTGGCTCTCTCCTTTTAGTTATGCTGTCATAGTTAGTTGCCGCAGTCCCTGCTTGTACTCAGTGCAATATGTATACTGTTCCTACTTATTCAGGTGACATTGGGCATACCTAACAGCCTGTGTTTTCTCTCCCCCCCCCCCGATCCGTCCCTCTGAGTTACATGTCGGTCCTGGGATCGAGATGCTGAACCTCTTCTGCTCCTCGGACCTGCCTGATCCATCCTGGTGCCCTGTGTCTGGTTGGAGTCTCATCGCATCACTCCTGTGGAGGATGGCCCCATGAGGACAGTTGGGGGTCACGCCTGGAGGACGCTCTGGACTCTTGCAGTGGTGCTTTTCTGGCTGGGGACTGCAGTTGACTTGCTGACTTTGGGACTGCAGTTGTCGTGAACGGTTTTGCACTTGGGTTTCTGTCGGGGGGGGGGGGGTTATAGCATCAACGAAGCTGACTTTATGTTAGGACTGTTAATGTTATAGTCATGTTGTCTGTTGTTGCCCAGATGAGGACGGGTTCCCTTTTGAGTCTGGTTCCTCTCGAGGTTTCTTCCTCATGTCGTCTGAGGGAGTTTTTCCTTGCCACCGTCACCACAGGCTTCATCATTGGGGATAGATTAGGGATAAAATTAGCTCATGTTTTAAGTCGTTCAAATTCTGTAAAGCTGCTTTGCGACAATGTTTATTGTTAAAAGCGCTATACAAATAAACTTGACGACTTTTTTCTCATTAGTTCAGTGAATTTAACCAGTTAACTCACTGCTAAACTTATTTATAAGCTTGATCGCTCTGCTTTGTTCAGGATCGACTCTCCTTGACCTGATTCCTTTTTACAATTTTAACCTGTGGATTTGGATTTTTAATTCATAGCTCACAACCACATGATGGTCATTTGAGTGGAAAATTTGAAGCATTTTGTATAATGTGAATTATCTTTGCTATTATATTTACACTCACCGGCCATTTTATTAGGTACACCCATCCACCTGCTGTTTGATGCAGTTCTCAAAGTGTGACTTTCTCTCACTGTGGTCTGGGTGTTGGTTTGATCCAGATGGACTGGTCTGAGTATTTCAGAAGCTGCTGATCTCCTGGGGTTTTCACACACAACAGTCTCTAGAGTTTACACAGAATGGTGCAGAAAACAAAAAACACTGAGTGAGTGAGCGACAGTTCTGTGGGTGGAAACAAACGCCTTGTTGATAAGAGAGGGTCAGAGGGGAATGGACAGATTGGTTTGAGCTTTTTTGCCAGGAAGGATATAGTAACTCATATAATCACTCTTTACAACCGTGGGGAGCAGAAAAGCATCTCAGCATGCAACAGCAGAACAGAAGAACACATTTGGTTCCACTCCTGCAGCCAAGAACGGGGATCTGAGAATCAACAACACGTTCCTATTAAAGTGGCCGGTGAGTGTATAGAAGAGTGTTTTGCCTCTGCTTTTGAAAAGTGCCAATCATTTTGAATTGAAATGAATTCAAAGAAAGTTTTGGTTCATGCTGCTTGTGTGGCTTATAGAGAGAAATAATAGCACTCAAATGAGTCATAATGACAGCTCTTTTCTCGAGCGCTTGCTTTGTTCAGGATTTAAGTGGGTGGTGATAATCATGAGTGTGTGGGAGGAGGAGCTTTCATACCACCTCTGTGTGTCACATGATCTTAGTCACCTTTTCAATTGGAGGAGAGGGGAAGTGATTGCTTTCCTGTATAGAGACTCAAAGAGTTTCTCCTTGCCTCGGTCTGATCAGACTTGCTCATGAGGAACAAATTTATGAATTCATATGTTTAAAATTTGTATCTGGAATGTATATATTTCTGTAAAGCTGCTTTGTGACAATGTCTATTGTTAAAAGAGCTTTACAAATAAAAATGACTTGACTTGAAAGAGAAAGCAGGGGTTACCTCAATCTTCTACCTCAATCTTCTCCTTTCTGGATCCCACTCTCTCCTTCCTGCTCCTGAGGAAAGCACTGAAACATGTTCCTGAAAGCTTATCCAAAAAAAAAGACAGGCATGGGCATCTCATTGGAGAAATTCAAGAAGGAATGAAATACTGAATGTGATGTGTGATGGGAAGCCAGCGTTGCCACAGTAACACCTTTGTGGAGGAGTGCAAGTCCGACCCACTTCACTCACACACAAACAGTGTGTGAGGCTCCAGCTCCGACACACACTCCCTCTCGGTCGTCTACAGGAAGGGCTGCTCTGAACACTGATGAGTGTGGGAGAAAAGGGGAAAATAAAGATCAACTCCACACTCTGGTCCACACACACACACACACACACACACACACACACACACACACCTCAGCATGCTGGAGCCTGGAGACTCTCATGTCACGGATTTTGTAGCCTCATTTTTGTTCTCTCTCTCAACTCTCTTTGGACAGTCTTTCTGACCTCACACGTGGCTGGATGTGTCAGACCTCACACACACCTCACACACACCTCACTGACGTACAGACAGTCAGGATTCCTCCTGAGTCCTGCTGGAGAAGCCGGAGGAGTGCGTCCAGGTTTGTACACTTTATTATTATTATTATTATTATTATTATTATTATTATTATTATTATCTTTTTAATATTATCTGCAAAAGTAGACACAAGTTACAGAATGTGTGGCAGCCTGGGAAAACCCTTCACATGGTGATTTTTTTTTTAAACTATATATGGTTTTGAAAAATACAGACATCCCTGAATTGAACTATGTTTCAGTTTTCATCAAGTTCCACTATTTTAAATATTGATATTATCCCCAAAGATTTAAAAAGAGAGAAAACTGCACTTAAAGACTTCATTCCAGCTGCAGCACAGGAGCATCATGGACATTTAACAGCCTTTATCTGATTACAAACAGAATTGATTAGATTGATCCAATTCAGATGTCTAATGAGTTTTCCAGGACCACATCGTATATCCATGTTCTGAGCTACTGTATGTAATAAAAACTCATCTGACTCTCATTTGGCAGAAATTAGACCCACAGTTAGGCACTAAAGGGGGCGGCACGGTGGTGTAGTGGTTATTACTGTTGCCTCACAGCAAGAAGGTTCTGGGTTCGAGCCCAGTGGCTGGCGAGGGCTTTTCTGTGTGGAGTTTGCATGTTCTCTCTGTGTCTGTGTGGGTTTCCTCCGGGTGCTCTGGTTTCCTCCACAGTCCAAAACATGCAGGTTAGGATAACTGGCTGCTCTAAATTCTCCGTAGGTGTGAATGGTTGTTTCCCAAACCCAGAAATGGGATGGTTGTGGCAAAAAGGGTAAGATTATGCTCTTATTAATATGGCACGTGGATCAATAGGGTCCACATGGCAGCAATCCCACACATGTAAGTGGGACAAGCTGGAAGGAGTGAGTGAGTTCAGCACTAAAGTCCTCACTCCAGGAGTACACAGTGCCGCCATCACCTGACTTCCTTTAATTCTTCAGTAAAAATGGTTGTGATTATTTTGCATTAATGTTTGCAGTGTTAAAAGCCCTGTTTCTGTCTGTAAGTTGCATTGTACAGTAATTTCACTGAAAGCAGTGACAGATCTTCCTCTTCTTCCCGCCTGACTCCACCTTTATCTGGAGTGTTTAGTTCATCAGGAAAAGCAGATCTTATTCAGCCTGGGACGGAGTTAACTGAAAAAAATATATAAATAGAAGCCTGTAAAAAAAAAACCTCAAGCCAGATACATTATAGGATAAAATCGCAAATCACAAGTCTTATATGGTTGGTTTATATGAAAATTGCATTAAACTTTTTTTTTAAATTACAAACTGCACCTATATTCCAATGATAGAATCAAAGACCTTTTTGTTTCTGCATAATCAATCCAACATGGCTTTTTCCATATTGGATTGTCATATTTTTGATTGAAATTTTAAACTTTTCAATTAGTTCTATTTGCATAAATAGTCTAATGGAATGAGCTAATGTTTGTAGAGTGAACTAACGAGCTAGCCTCGATGATTGTTATCTTCGCTAATACATGCACAAACTATCATCACCTCATCTTGGTACTTTTATTCTGCAAAACTGATGCGTCTTTTGACAGAGTTGAATAAAGGTGTTTATCCAAACTTAAATAATAAACATCTGAATAAATGATCAAATTAGCTGGGCTAACATAATATTTGTCACAGGATCTAATCTAGCGACATGCACAAACTAATATGTTGCTGTTAGCCTCAATACAACAATGGTGTTTCTTTTAACTTAAATTTAACTGAACTGAATATCGAGATCTAATGTAGAAATCTAACATATCTAGCTAAAGTTTTGAGAAAAAACTGACTACCTCATTTAGCTCAGTCACAAATCAGCTCATAACTGTGTATAACCCGACATTAATAAGGAAACACAAAGCACTTCATGTACCAGTTAACCAGGTCTCTGATATTTACTTCTTCAGTTTTGCTCGAGATGAACGTAGCTAACAAGTAATGGAAGGCCATCTCAAATGTTTTCAAGATTTTTTTTTCTGTAAATGTCTGTCTCTGTAGTGATGTCACTCAGACTTGCAGAATCCTGCGTTACTTCTTATTTAACAGTAACTCACCGTCTCAGTGCTTAAAACTACCAATGATAGGGGAGAGCAGGGAGACCTGGGACATGTTTTCAGCTTTTGCAGATTGTGTGAAATTCTTTGCAGGTCGCGTCACATTCATGCTGCATTAGAGAGGATTTACCTCTGATACCCTCTGACCACAACATCAGCTTCTCAGCTTGTGGCCTTCAGGCTTCACTTTTTCTGTCATTATTTTCTGCAGGGAGACATGAGACAGTGAGGGGAGACATGGGACATTATGTTGGGAGACTTGGGACAAAAATAAACTCCCTCGGCCGACATGTTTAATTTTTATTTATTATCAAAACTTGCCCCGTATGAACTGTATGAACACACAATGCTGGTACAGCAATAGAAAAATGTCCGTTTACCCAAAACTTGACGCGACAAAACAGTTCCGTTCTCAAGAAGGAATGAAATAAGTTTAATCCTCATGCTGGGACACGCCCACATTTTTAACAAAAGTTTTTAAAGCAATTTTATGTTTATAAACCACAAGAAAAAAAACTTGTAACATGATGAACTGTCCCAACTCTCTCCATCTGGGCATTTTGAAAAAAAATCCTTAAATGTCTTTCCCCAGAATTTAAGTTTAATAAATAATACTCTATACGGTAACTCTGGGCTACAGACTTTAATTCCGAACAAATCCTGATTTCCCCAGCGTACATTACACTCCAGCACGGAGGTGGACTGAAGGAGGAAATACACGTTTTGGTTGAGAAAAATATCAAACTGCACAAACCTTACTGCCGTGTCCAGCTTCGTAGCTCCAAAGGAAGTAAATCCTCTCAGGGTCAACATCGAACTTCTGATGTGATCTAAAACCTGATTGGTTGAAATTAATTTATGGGAATACAAACTGTAACAGGTCTCCCCCGTCCCAAGTCTCCCCGCTCTCCCCTATTATGTAACATTTATTTATTTATTTTTAATTAATAATACAACAGAATTGGTGACAAGCACCCTTAATGTGTTACAATTTACACTCTAGGGGGTAAAAAAGTTCCTCTCTGGTTCTTGGTGTAATTTGCTTTGTAAAAGTGTTCGATTTAGAAGCGTCTATGTTTGGAAACCTCTGTATAAGAGTTTCCTCAAGGGACAAACTAAATAACTGTAAAGGGGTATAGATTTAACCTTTAGCGTACTTTAAGGTTTCACCAAAAAAAGAAAAAGAATTAATTATTCTGTTAATATATCATTTATTACAGTTAATTGACAAAGTTATTGTTGATACTTAGTTATTACTAAGTATTAGATTGAGATTAATAAATAGTGAGCAAGTACACCTTATTAAGTAGTGGGTAAATGGATGGATGTTTGCTACATTGAATACATTCTTTCACTCGGTATTTACTCATTTAGGCTTTTTATTAAACCTTTATTTTACCAGGGATAAAAATCACATTGAGATTAAAATCTCTTTTACAAGTGAGCCCTGGCCAAGAAGGCAGCACACAAAAACAGAATTAAGAACAGAATAACAATCATCACACACACTCACAGAACAACAACAAAAAAAAGAAATTAAGAACAGACAAACAAAGCAGACAGAAAATTTAAAAACAAGAACAGACTGACTGATACATTCGGTTAAGACAAGCTTTGAAATCTCATCTCATTATCTCTAGCCGCTTTATCCTGTTCTACAGGGTCGCAGGCGAGCTGGATCCTATCCCAGCTGACTACGGGCGAAAGGCGGGGTTCACCCTGGACAAGTCGCCAGGTCATCACAGGGCTGACACATAGACACAGACAACCATTCACACTCACATTCACACCTACGCTCAATTTAGAGTCACCAGTTAACCTAACCTGCATGTCTTTGGACTGTGGGGGAAACCGGAGCACCTGGAGGAAACCCATGCGGACACGGGGAGAACATGCAAACTCCGCACAGAAAGGCCCTCGCCGGGCATGGGGCTCGAACCCAGGACCTTCTTGCTGTGAGGCGACAGCGCTAACCACTACACCACCGTGCCACCAGCTTTGAAATCAAAAAGTGAAATAAAAACCTCAAGTTTTAGTCGTCTCTGTAGCTCATTCCATGCTGTTGGAGCACTACAAGCAAAGGCAGTCTTACCAAACTCAGATTTTGCCTGCACAGCATCATATAAGCTATACGGTAGCTACTTGACCATAGATTGTACTGAGATGTACTAGGTGTTAAAAGAACAGATGTATTGAGGTTTTTCACCTGACGTCACAGGGTCACGTGACGCCCCGGTGTCCGCCATTTTGAAGGTCAAGCTAGCTAATGTCAACAACATCATAGCTGGTATGTTACTGTAGCAATGTTTACGTTCAGTCATTTGGATGACTGTTAAAACCTTTCAGTCTCAAGTTTTTCCTTTACTGGATTTACTAGTTTACTGTAATTATGATCCGGCAGCTATTTACACCGGGTCCAGTGTAAATAGCTGCCGGAGCGCGCTCCGGCTTGCTCCCCCTCAAATTAAGCAGCGCGCTCCGGCTTGCTCCCGGAGTGCTCTGGCCGAGGTTCCGGAGCGCGCTCCGGCTTGCTCCCCCTCAAATTAAGCAGAGCGCTCCGGCTTGCTCCCGGAGTGCTCCGGCCGAGGTTCCGGAGCGCACTCCGGCTTGCTCCCCCTCAAATTAAGCAGCGCGCTCCGGCTTGCTCCCGGAGTGCTCTGGCCAAGGTTCCGGAGCGCGCTCCGGCTTGCTCCCCCTCAAATTAAGCAGAGCGCTCCGGCTTGCTCCCGGAGTGCTCCGGCCGAGGTTCCGGAGCGCACTCCGGCTTGCTCCCCCTCAAATTAAGCAGCGCGCTCCGGCTTGCTCCCGGAGTGCTCTGGCCGAGGTTCCGGAGCGCGCTCCGGCTTGCTCCCCCTCAAATTAAGCAGAGCGCTCCGGCTTGCTCCCGGAGTGCTCTGGCCGAGGTTCCGGAGCGCACTCCGGCTTGCTCCCCCTCAAATTAAGCAGCGCGCTCCGGCTTGCTCCCGGAGTGCGCTGCTTAATTTGAGGGGGAGCAAGCCGGAGCGCGCTCCGGCAGCTATTTACACTGGACCCGGTGTAAATAGCTGCCGGATCATAATTACAGTAAACTAGTAAATCCAGTAAAGGAAAAACTTGAGACTGAAAGGTTTTAACAGTCATCCAAATGACTGAACGTAAACATTGCTACAGTAACATACCAGTTATGATGTTGTTGACATTAGCTAGTGCTAACAGCTAGCTGCTAGTACACTGCTACAACACAGACACCGACCCTAATAATACAGTTCTTGGTCATTGCCTGGTAACAGCAAATTTATAACGGGCCATGTCTCAACAGACTAAGAAGTTATTTCAATGACATTTAATAACATTTTGTTTATCCTGAGGACTGAAAGTAAATGAAAATGTGAACAAACCTTAGCTGTAATAAGATGGCGACCACCGGCTCCAGGGACGACCCGCTGATGTAGGCATGTTACCCAGCCTGACACAAAATATTTGTAGGTATCCAAACTCTTATACGCTTTCAGATCAATACCTGTGTATGGCGATGGGTTTTTAACGACATAGGTATACAGATCATGTGGGCCGAAGTCAGGTAAAGACGAGGGCTTCGTGTACTTCCGTACGTCAGTGAACAATCCTGGTGGAAGCAGGTAAATGTCGTTCTCTAAGCCTGCTAACCTCAATTTTTGCAAATACCTCTCCCTCTGCTCGCCCTGTAAATGCCCTACGTCGCTGGATAGTGAAGGTGTTTTCTGCATCTCGCTCCTTTTTCTTTTATGTTTTTTGTTTGTCGCCTTCCTCGCATTCAAACTGATTCGAGCCGTGACGTCCAAAATGGCAGCATCACATGACTTGTTCACGTGGGTGAAAAACCTCAATAGACCCCTTCGCATGTTTGTAAACAAACCGCCCGTTGCCAGGATGCGTGCGCAGCCTGGACTCAGAAACAATGGCTCTGCCCATAGACCGGCATTATGAGCTGTCAGATTATGCAAAACAATTGTCGTTACAAGATCGAGAATGCTACATAAATAAGTTAACTCTAACAAGTGGACATCGCCTACCGGATCCGCATTTAATTAAAGAGTGGACGGACGATGTTAGTAAGTTCCCTCCTCATTTTCCTCTGATACCTGAAGGCAGTCATACTATTTACAAAAAATGTCAAACTCAAAAAAAAAAAAAAACTATTTACAAAAGTAGCCTGCCATCAACATTCTGGTTACAGCGAGACTACAACTTGATTAACAATGGGACATTCATATTCATTTTGTTTTAATCAAATTATGCCAGTGATGTGATGGCAATGTGGCTTTAGCTACAACAGCAAATACCAACACTAAACAGCAATTTGCAGGAGGTGATGGCATGAAAGGAATGACAGTGTAAAGAGTGCAGCTAAGAGAAATCAGCGCTGCGTAAAAAGCGAGAGGCAGAGAGCAGAAATGAAACTGAACGGGGCGGGAGCTAGGTTAGAGCAGTCAACGTAAGTTGGCATTTAGAGTGAGGGCACACAATTTTACCTTTCCATCCTTGCTTTAAAATTGTGATTTTCGGCATACACAAATAATGATGGCACAAAATCTGGACTGCTTGAGTCAAGCGAGACCTCTCCTACAAACAAAACTGCATGCAAAGCTAAGTTAACATGCTAACAATATTCATTACATTGTGTAACTATGACCCAGCTAATCAGACAAACGTTACCAAAGTATTTTGCTACATCAATAAACGAAGACTAGAAAGAATAAAAAAGAAAGATTTAATAAATAGCCTGATCTTACCTGTGATGAAGTGGGCGCTGCAAACCCGCGCATTTTTGATGGTGCTTTCATCCCAGTCTACACGTTTGATGGCTTGTAGCCATAGACATCGGCGATTTTTTTGGAATGGGTGAGATCCTGCTGGAATTCTGTACATTTTAACCCCATCACTGCTACGATTCTGACACCCGACAACACAACAACTAGGCATTTCTTCCAAATATTTCTTCTCGTCTCTACCGTCGCTGAGTCTTTTTTGGGTCCAGGCTGCGCGCGCAATTTCCTCTTACGTATGAATGACATTTACTGCGAAGGGGTCTATAAGAAGGAAGTTGGCCAATTATTGCTTTGTACACAAAAATTAACCAATGTTTGTTTTCTCATAAAGAGTGAGGACCAACCAACCATTTCATACAAGGCACAGTGATGGGTGGAGTAACTTGCTTGAGTGATAAATCTTAACACAGAACGATACACGGAGTCTAAGGACTGTAGCAGAGCTTTAGAGGAATGTCTATAAAATACGTCCCCATAATCCAAGACTGGCAGAAAAGTAGATTCAACCAATCTTTTCCTTGCTTGCTGAGTAAAGCAAGACTTGTTTCGAAAGAAAAAACCCAACTTTAATTTCAGTCTACAAAGTAAATTCTCAACATGCAATTTAAAGGATAGATCTTCCTCCAACATAAAACCCAGATATCTATACGATGAGACTAGTTCAACTGATTTACCCTGCAAAGTGCATAGTTGAGGCAGGGAGGATCCCAGCTTACGGGTTTGGCTTAACAAAGTTGGTGAAAATACTAATTATGATGTAATTATCCATGATGTAATAACAGTATAACAAATGACTAATAATCATCGCTTAATGTAAAGTGTTACCAGTTTAAGTATTTATACACTTCTTGTGCATTCAGTTTTGCAAACTAATGCAGAATTAATAACCTGTGGACCATCAGAGGCTGTAATTAAAGTCATACGTTATTTGTACTGCAGCAGCTTTAATAAAAGGAGACACCAAGGCCAATACATAATTAATCATTATTTTATTTATTATGAAGCTCAGGGTGTTCGCAAAAATTCTCACCGACCTTTAGAACGTATAATTTCCAATAATACTGCCCATGACTGAATAACCTGGAGAAATAATAAAGAAACCATTAAAAAAAAGACATCTTGGCATATACTTTATGGCTTTGGAGATTACATAACGAGAAAGCAGGATTAGAGAACCAGCTTGTCGAGGCAGAACAAGCTGGAATCAGTGTTGGGGAAGAAACAGCATGATGAGAAAGAAAGTGATGAGAAAATGCAGTCTGAGAAATGCGATGGTTCCCATCTCTGATTCCCACGCTCCCTAAACAGTCCCAGGCTTTACGTGTAACAAACACACCAACCCAGGCCTGTGCCTCTCTGCATTTCATCCAGACCTGAGATGGGCGTTTCTGAGTGGGAATGGAAAAATCTACAACGTTTAAAGACGGTTTTGTGCCATTAACAGGAACTCATCTCTCTGATCTTTCTGAAATCAAAAATGAACTCAAGGCAGAATTTTCCTGCTCGGTTCCCACTGTGTGTTATTTTTGCAAGGTCAGGACCAGGCTGACATTTCTGTTACTTCTGTAAAGAATATTTACTGATTAAATATTGTGGTGACCTTTGCTAAAGTGGCTCGTAAAGAATGCAGTTAGCACAGTGCCAAAGTCTAGCAGGAGAAATGAGTACTGTAATAACAGGAAGACAGACTGATGGAGCTTCCTGTATGCAATTGTTTAAGTTTTCACCTACTTTTTGAGGAGTGGTACAGATAAGATTTTTTTAAATTTATTTATTTATTTTAGCCTATACATGGCTCTTCGAGTGTTTTTTAGTCGTGTATCCTGTCAAGCGAGTTTTTGTCAGCCATTTGGTTACCATTAGCAGTGAATATTTATGATTATGACTTAAAAATCCTCCTGGAAATCCTGTCAGGTTCATTCATGCTAGATAGTTGGCTAATGTTAGCAGTGAACATTGTAAATTTTCACATTGTCTCATTCCTCTTTTCAGCCAATGGGGAACGGGATCTTGAACTGGTTCTGTTCAGGATTCTTTGAACCTTGCTAGCGAACCGGCCCATGTTTTCACCACTTTTGAGTGGAACCATTGTCATCAAGGATGTGTCGTGAATAGAGGGTGTTGCATAATTCACAATGGGAGTAAACAGTAGTAGTAAGATGTTGGTGCGCATTGATTACCTCTGAGGTTTTGTTCTGTTGTTGCAGATGTTTGTTTTTGGCCCATTTTTTTCTGAAGATGCATCCTTTTTTGTTGAGCTCTCCATTTCTGCATGTCGCTTCCTCTCCAAACTAATGATGCCCACTGATGTCATCATGATTCATGCTGGAAAAACCAACTATATTTTGGTTCCAGTGGAGAACCAACTTTTCAGGTTTCAAACAAATTTATTTTTGGTTGAAATGCTCTGAATGGTTCAAAACTTGGTGCACGAACCAGAATGAAACCCGTTCCCTATTGGTTGAAAAGGGGTAACAGAAAATCCTTGTTTTTAACCTGTTAGCTAGCACATTAAATCCTCTCAAAAATATAGTCAGTTTGGCTCCAAGAAGCTCTTAGTCAATAGATAGCCTGTAAAGTTTGTTTACATTAGCCCACTCTGTAATGTCAGAAGGGGCAGGGCTCACTCTTCCCAGAATCCTCTCCACCAAGAAGCGAGTCGCCATTTTCAATGCTAGCAATATTCCAAAACCAATCCACAACAATGCAGTGACATCCTCAGCCATAGATCTTAAACTATAACATGAAATTAAAGATATTTTATCAAACTATCGATATTTAAAAACCTTTTTCAGCTCATGAAATCTGTTTTCATTTGGTTATTCTGTTGTAATGACCCGAGCTGGCATCAGCCATCTCATGGGCAGCCACGAAGGAGAGAAAAGACAAGGCATATTTTGTTTAAAGCTTCCACGTACAACAGGTACATGAAGAAACATTTTGATACAGGTTCCGAAGGTATCACACTGTGAATTGGCGGCGGTTTTACTGCACAGAGAGCTAGCAGAGTAGCGGTCTTTCAAGACAAAGACAACGAACTGGATTCTGGGAAGGGTGAGCTGGCCCCTTTAATAACATTTATAAACATGACTTATTAGTAAATAGTAATTGAGATAAGGCTGTAAAATTAATTTTCTATTTGATAAAACATGCAGTACCATATAACCTTCTACTGTTAAAGTATTGGCCCCCTACAACCAGCATTTTATTTCCATTGTTTCAATTAAAAAAATGTCCATGGATGAGTTCATATCTGTGACTATGGCAGATCTTGTATGTTACTTATTTTCACATTTCTTAGAAATTTGAGGACAAGATGTTTGTCTTTTTTTTTTAGAGGCACAGACTTCAAAACAACAGAAACAGTCAAAACTAGAACGGCACACAGTAGAGTGGATATCTCCACCAAGCCACATATTATCAACATCAAAATCATATCAGTTGAACCGAGGATAATACTAAAGCTGTCCACCAAATTTCATCCAAATCCATTCATTACTTTTTGAGTTACGTTGGGAACAAACAAACAAACAAACTGACACAAAACATGACCTTCTCCGACACAGTTGGCGAAGGTGATTAGGACTGAAGGAATCGTATGATATAAATCAGCTTGGTATCCTTCTTATCAGTCCGTATCAATTCACCCACCTCTCGTGTGAAAAGTCTCAGGACTCTGTTGAGGTAAATTTGAGAATGTGTTAATGTTTAAACCTTTTTATTGTGACTTTATTCATATGAAATTACATAAAGTTCCAGCGTATAGCCCTTACACTAAGGTTCAGAAGTCTGTGACTAGTGAAAGTGCTTCTCTTTTGTATTTTTTTCCAATTGAACATAATTTTTTTTCATTAGAAATTATTTTATGAGCAACAACTTGAGTGAAAACCACATCGAGGAAAATGTGAACTTTTGTTCAAATGGTCAAATATAATAAATTCACTGAGATTTAATAGTGATGTAGAAATAGAGTAGCATTTTTTGTACTGGATATAATTTTCTAATTGATTTTCAAAGTTGTCAAGCAGCACTGCAGATCAAATGCCCATGAAATCTGATTGATTTAATGAAAAAAAAATTTGTTAATAATAATAATTTTTAAATAATTAATATAATTTTTTTCAAACTTCAAAAGCAGCATGCAAGTATAACAAAGGCGCAGCTCAGACTTGTGTACATAGGCACATTAACAATCTAAAATCTGGCTGGAGATATATAAAACTATAAAGAAATACAAAATTATGTTTAAAAAATCTGAATATGTAAACATATAAATAAAAAATAATCAAACCTATCCTAATTTAGAGCTTAAAAAGTTAAAAAAGAGAGAAAAATAAAATAAGTAAATTCAATTTATTCATGCAGCCATATTCTCGAGTGTAATGTCTACATCATTAACATCTAAAGTCCTTCTAAGTGTTCTTGATCCTCTCAGAGTTGAGCCGAGCGTAGGATCGCGAAGGAGACTTTCGCTCTCAGCCATGACACTGTACTCGCTTAGTCCTCACCCTTTTTAATAATAATAAGAAGAAGAAGAAGAGGAAGAAGAGAAGAAGAATATATTTCAAAGCATTTCAGTCTTGCTCTAACAATAAAAATAATAAAAATAAAATAATAAAAATAATAATGACGAACAAATGATAAATTATAACAATAAAAGCAGATGTATATTAGTGTTTACATGTATTAAAAATTATTAAAACAAATTAATCAAAACAAATATTAGTATTCAAATCATAAGAAAGTTATAATAATCAAAAAATCACATAAATTGAGATTTATTTATTTAATAAAATTCACAAATATGAATTTCTAAAACCTTTAAAAGTTCTACAACAGTGTTTTTCCATTCATTCGTTCATTCATTCATAAAAGGTTCTGAGTCGAACCCTTTTACAAAACCTGAATTATTTAAGAACCCTTTTTCTCTAAGACACTATGCAGCTCAAAGAACGGACAAAAACATGGATCAGATTTAAAGCTGCGATTGATGGAAAAAAAAAAGATTTGGTGTGTTTCAGGACCAAAGAAGAAACAGCAAAATGACAAAAATAACTAAATTCTAAGGAGATCACAAGGTTAAAGCTGATAATATTTACAGTGTACAGACCAGAGGAGGGTGTAAATGGTATTTTGAATCAGCAGGAGGTTTGGGAGAAGGGGTGGGGTGATGGAGAGACAGTAATTTTGTACATTTATGTCCCCCACTCATGTGTCTCTGCAGGTGGTCGTGTGGGAGGTCGACGTTCATGGCAGTAATTAGAGAAATAGACGTTTACTGAGGATTACTTTAATGACAGGTTTACAGCAGTGTGTACCATCACAGCTTTCTCACCAAACCGTGCGTTTCACCGTTCTTTCTATCCATCCATCCATCCATCCATCCATCCATCCATCCATCCATCCATCTATCTATAATCTCTTCCACATCTTGATGGACTAAAAGAACGTTATAGAGTCGAAGGGCTCCTGGTGTATTTCATTGAGGTTATTTCAGTTATTTCAGTTATTTTTAACGGAAGTTGATTTGGGCAGATTTTCTTTGTTTCTGTGAGAAAATAAATGTCGCACATTGTCTTCGCCTGAGCGACTGAATGACCTTCAAGTGAGGAAGCGTTTGTTCAGTGATCAGGGTTAACACATTTACACTGCTGTGAGTTCCACATCAAGCTCTGCCTTTGTCACACCAAGGAGGATTTATTTATTTATTAACAGGACAAATTAAGGCTCGAAGCTGACATTTTGACTCATATTTATTTTTTGTTTTGTCTTTAAGGTTAAATCTTTCCAAGATGCCATGATGCACCAATTCCGCACTACGAACACCATCAGGAATGTAAGTATTACGATTGTGGATTATACGACACGACTGATGTGTGAGTCGCTTTATCAGTGTCGCACATCCTTATCTATAAATTACACCAACCACAATAGCAGGATGAACAAAGGAAATGGACCATTTTGCTTTTTCATGCTGGCTGGCAGAGATAAGAGCAAAATCAATTAACTCTCACTAAATGGGCACGCTTGTCCAAACAGTGAACTCGATTTTTCTATGCAAGTGTTTTACCTGGTTTTTTGTTTTTGTTTTTTTTGACACAAAGATTGTCGTAGCCCCCCAGTGCCCATTGCCAGAGGGGCGACTCTGCAGTTGGACAAGCAGAAAGAATAATTAGTCTTTCAGAAATCACAGTGTCACTTCCATGATGCTGAAATGCAGAGTTAAAATGCAGCATGTTAATGTCCTAAAAAGCAAAAGGGAAGGAGGGAGGGAATGAAGGGAAAAAAAAGAAAAAATACACTCTCCTATCCCAGGCACCAGCCTCATGCGCCTCATCTGTCAGGACGTCACGCTTGCTTGCTCAGTTCAATTCTCATTTCACTCTTTATCGCAGCCCGCTAGAGCCCGCGCTGAGGAAATTATCTGGCCTGAGCAGTGCTGATAGGGAGACGCGGAGTGAGGACGGGGGCTGCCACTGCAAGGTGAAAGGAAAAAAGACAGAAAGAAAAGGGGAAGGACGCCAGTGACATCATGCCTTCGTCCACTATGCAGATCTTCGCCTTCATCCTGGCGCTGCTCGGGGTTCTGGGTGCCACCATAGCCACACTGCTGCCCAACTGGAAGGTGAGCGTCGCCATGGGCTCCAACATCATGACGGCAATCTCGCAGATGCAGGGCCTCTGGATGGACTGCACCTGGTACAGCACGGGCATCTTCAGCTGCACGCTCAAGTACTCCGTCCTGGCGCTGCCTGCTTACCTTCAGACCGCACGCACCACGATGGTCCTCTCCTGCCTGTTGGCGACACTTGGGCTCTGGCTGGCAGCTCTGGGACTTAAATGCACTCACTGGGGTGGTAGTCAGAGCTCCAAGGTCCAAACTGCGATTGCGGCAGGAACATGTTTTGTCCTTGCAGGCTTCCTGTGCCTTGTTCCTGCATCCTGGTTCACCAATGAGGTCATCACCACCTTCATGAACTCCAAAGTACCCCAGAGTGGAAAGTACGAACCGGGAGGAGCCGTTTACGTGGCATTTGTATCGGCTGGATTTTTCTTAGCTGGAGGTGTCATTTTCTGTCTGTCATGCCCCAGAAAAAGGGACGGTGCCACAAATTGCGGGTTATCCAACCCTGACAAGTTAATAAGGCAGGAGCAGGAGAAAAAGGAGCGTAGAGAACAACAGAGCCAGACGGAGCCACCGGAGCTGGAACACAAAGAGAAACCGGTGCAGGAGAAACTCCAGCTGGAACAGCAGCAGCAGCAGTACTACTCCCCATCTCGTAAGCGACCTCAGGACACCAAGGCCCTTTACAGCTTGCAGGACTACGTCTAAATCCAAACCAGACTCAGGGAACGAGGCTCAGGATTTACACTCGGCTGTCAAAAGCGATGAGACAAGGAAAGAGGGAGGAGCGATGATGCCGTCAACGCTTTTCTCCCCCTTTCGTCACTTCTATCATGTACTGTAACCGTAAGCGTAAATGATGTTTCCAGAACCTAATCAAGAGCTGTATATCCTCAGGTGAAACACGCGATGCCGCAATGAACATTAAAAGAGGGCATGAAAAAGTTCTGACTGTGTCTGGGTTGTTCGAGATAACGCTGTTACACGCCAAAGCTTTGAACTCAAGTCTGCATGTGAGTGATGGCTGGAATCATTAATTACACGCAATGAAACGGGATCATTAGAAAACATGTCCAAATGTGATTTAATTCAAACAATTCTTGCTGTTTATAGCTTTATTGCAGAATGCTAAGCAAATATGAGAAAACACATAGCCCAGAAGCATTAAGACATGGTGTGTATGTCAGAATAAAAGTCTAAGCTCCAGCGTAGATACAGTGCAGTGTCCTGTCCGTGTTTTCCAACGAGTCTGACGGAGGTGAAACATATTGAAGCGCACATCATCTGAGGTAATGATGCTCTTTGCTTTTCCATTAGTTTCGCTCCGGACGGGTGCACACTGCTCATTTATTGCACGTAAGCACAGATGCGAGTTTGTGTGTATGCACACACACACACACACACACACACACACAATCAAGCTCTCCTCCTCCTCCACACACACACACACACACTCTTGCTGCAGGGGGTAATGGGGTCTTGCACCCAATCATTTTACCATGTGTGACTGCCTGTCACTGGTGCACAAAATGCAGCAGAGGCTGTTCTGAGGGACGCTGACATTCCCGCGACATGTTCTGTCCCTCGTGGACTTTTGAGAAATGAGTCCCTTCAGCCACATCTGAACCCTTTAATAGGTTTGGCAAAACATTCCTCGCCATCGGTCATGGTTTACACAGAGAAGGATGTATTTTTGGAATATAACGTAAAGAAGAACTATAAGGACGAGAGTTTCAGCGACAGAAAAAGACTCGATTTCTTATATTTAGAGAATAATTTATTTATTGTCAGTTGGCCCAGATACAGTTCTGTGCAAAAGTCTTAGACACATGTAAAGAAACGCTGTCGACCAAAAATGGCTTAAAAATAATGAAATGAAATGTTTCAACATTAAAAAAATACTATAAACGATAATCCGTGAGCCATAATCAATGAAACAAGGTCAATATTTGGTGTGAGACGACCCTTTGCTTAAAAAAAATAGTAGGAGTTGAAGGAAGAGGGAAACTGTATAAATGATATTTTGGTGAGATTGTTCAGGTAAAGTAAAGATCTAACAGCCATGTTTTTCAGCCACGTCTCACTTTTAACCTTGAAGCCTTTCATGAAGGACTTTCTAATCAAAATTATAACATACGCTTCAGATACTGGACCGCTGACCAGTGCAGCTCAGCCTTGTCCCACACAAACAACAAAAATGTATTTGTTATTATTGTATTTACTGAATTTATGAAAGGAATCTCCAGTGTCAGCTCTTTGTAACATTTCTTTGTCCAACATGGTGAAAAAATCATCAGGAAGGACTGTTTATAGCTGCTATAACATAAGCGCAAACAGGAATTAGTATAAATACGCAGGTGATTATAGGAAATCGTGTGTACTGATTGGTTGAGAGATTCTGATTATTTCTCGATAATCACCTCGAGCGACTCGGCAAAATGGTGTCCAATCGCTTCATCACTGTACGGGAGGAAGAATTACAGATGATGAAAGAAAATGCTGTTCCTAAAAGCACTAAAGATGCTCCAAAGTTTGGTCTAAAACTATTCAAAGGGAAGGTGGGGTTGGGATTTATTTTATCAATTTCACAACAAAGTATTTTACATGACTCAGTGTAGATCAGTGGCACAAATCTGCGCCGCACCGTTATTACATTTACATGCTGCTTTTAAAGATTGAAATAAATTATTTTTAATGCGATTTTTAAAAAAATAATCACCTGTGTATTTATACTAAAACAATTATCTGCCTCAAGCTCAGTGAATAATAACCTCGACTTTGTCTCAGTTATTATTTAAATAATATTGTCTGGCTTTTTTTCGTGATATATCAGATATATTCCACTCAGCGAGCATGATACTGAACGAGTCAAAGACGAGTAGCTGAATGGAATACATCTGATAGACCATGAAAAAAAAAGCCAGACAATATTATTATTATTATTATTATTATTATTATCCATACACATTCCTTTCGGGTGCTCAATGCATCTTTCTCTTTCAAAATTCTCTCAAAATCTTCCGTATTTAACAAAGCAAACTTACGGCCATATTTGTTTATTTACAAATTGTCACAGTCACTCGCTAGCACGGAAATTTTACATCGCCGACGTGTGACGTCATGTTGTCTTGACAACCATGCAATATCGTAAACCATATTCAACGCTCGTTCTCCATTGGGTAGAGTGACGTAATGCACGTAGGATAAGCGATATGCTAACAATATTGCATGCTATCAAATCAAATGAATGAAACCCGCTAGAAGGGAATAGAACACGTTTTTATTCCATCGAAAAAGTGTCCTGTGTGGATAATAATTCCCGAGATTTCACTTTGCTTTTGGTGACTTATTGTTAAAAATCTTATTTTACTGAAGTTCCACAACATTAAATCTAACTATAATTTGATTTTTTTAATGACTTGTTATTGAATACATTTTAAAAATGTTCTTGTTTTCCTTTAAGTATTTTTTTTGTTTTTGTTTTATTGTTACATTGTAAATATGTTTTAAAACCCAATAAAGCTGTTAAAAAAAATTGCTGTGGTCTTATAGGAACAAAAGAAACGTTTTATTCCTTGCAGGTTATCTGCTGATATAATTTCTCAAGCTTGTCTTCATTTATGTAATGCTGTTCAGCTGCTTCGCATTTTGAAGAAAATAAACACTAAAAACAGAAAAACCTCTCATTAATCAGGAGTTTATATTTTTAGTGTAATTAAGACCTCTGTGAAGAGATGCCAGTTTGTAGAGCTTCACGGAGCCTGAATTGTGTCCTTTGTCCTCTCTCTTTGTTCACTCTGCATGTGGGCAGAAAATAAAATGATGCCGAACAGCAAACCGCAGAGCGTTTGTCATAAATTAGATCCTCTAGGCAGATATTTTCATCACAATGTTTGATTAAACTTTTTTTCTTCCTTGGCTTGATCTTTTTTCTTTTTAATGATTACTTCATGGCACAGATCAGGGAATGCATACCTGAACAAAAATACGCATCTCATATCATTTTATGTGGATGAATATCTTTCTCAGTTTTGCCTGAACTCTGTGGTTCATCTGCTCGTGTGTATGCGGGGTTTGTTTTGGTTTTTTAGGACTGATTAAAGCACAAGCCTCGAAACCTGCCTTTGCGTTGTGATTTGTGTGAATGTTGAATGAATGTCATTGAGGATGCACATGACGACAGCAATTGTGAGAAACGTCAGCACAAAGGATGCACATTCAAAAAAATGGATGAGTAAATCTGCAGATCTCAGGAACAGAGTGTGTGTCACAGGCGTCTGAGTCAGCCGGGGGTCTTCACTACTCCGTATCAAGATCCGTCTCCTTCTGTGAAGCAACGGAGCAGAAAACACACTCCATTCACACACCTGACTGATCTCGCCTTAGTGAAGCCACAGGAATCGTTCCTGATTCATCCAGCCACATTTTACCTTCTCCACTCCAGCAGATCATCATCATCCATCCATCCACCAGCTGCTGGATTTACTGTATACTTGCATGATTTTCACTGATGATTTCCCTGCTTAGAGCCGGTGTAGAAGTGAAAACATTCTTTGAATAAATCTGATTCTGAATTTAAAACACAAACTAATGTTGCTGTTTCTACACATGAGGAAAATAGTTCTTTAAATGTTTTCTTTTTTTAGTTCTGGGTCTCTCCAAGAGATACGACATGCAATCCTTTGGGAAAGGAAAAATTTTCATGAAGCCGCCTGGATGCCAGATTGAACATGTTTTTAGTTCACACACTGGTAAAGAATGTGGTTCCTCAAGAGATCCTTAAAATATGGGTTTTCATTTCTACTCATTTACTTGGAACCTTCTGATTTTGTTTTTTTTTTCCAGAAACCCAAAATGATCCTTTAAATAAAAGGCAGAGGGGAACCGTCAGGGCCTTCTAGTCCTTCAGAGAAGCCCAAACATATCAGCATTTCAAATGTTATATTTAATTTCTTTCATTCTTTAATTTCTTTTATAATTTAATTATAATTATTCTCTTCTAATTCGGCCTCATTTTCTTTCAAATGTGCTTCAGAAATGAAAGGGTTACTGTCCTGAAAACATTAAAATCGAGTTCTCCAATGAGATCGTTTTGTTTGTTGTCTCTAGGCTGAGAAGAGTTTAGAGCTGCTCACTCATTGGTTAGGACTTCATTGCAGGGACAGAAGGCCATGGCAGTGTATGTTTATGTAGGAAGTGACAGATGAATTAACCAATCAGATTTTGATTTATAGTGGGAGGGACCAAAAATGTATCGCCCCAGGCCTTCTCGAAGGCCAACGCGAGCTTAACCGCGAGTCGGTGCCGTCAGCGCAGCAGTGAAGTCACCTTCCACCCGGTGTAGTGTTCATCAGTAGTGTTCACGAATGCTAATAAAGTGGTAAAGCCAGTGCTATCGAGAGCAAGTAGCACAGGCTAACGACTGAGAAACTAAGATTTCTGTCTCCAGGCTCTTCTTCCACGCTGCACACTCGCTACAGTATTTTTCACTCAGACTTAAGGATTCATTTCCCAACATAATTTACTGAGTTACTTTTAAAATCAACATCAACAGCTACACACAACGGAGCGACCTGGCAGCCTGCTGTTAATCACTTACAAAATCCTTTACCCTGTTGCTTTTTTGGTGTCTGGTTAAAGTTTAGCTGAGCTCGAGTCCCAGCTCTAATGATAACGGTTCGCCACTGATAAAAGGTTACATCAATAAAAGAAATGGATTCATTCAATCACAGTTTTTCAGCTTCTGCAAAGACATTTTATTAATTATTGACATTTATCACATCCATCAAGTTTCTATGATGTGATAATAGAGACATTCATTCATTCATTCATTATCTGTAGCCGCTTTATCCTGTTCTACAGGGTCGCAGGCGAGCTGGATCCTATCCCAGCTGACTACAGGCGAAAGGCGGGGTTCACCCTGGACAAGTCGCCAGGTCATCACAGGGCTGACACATAGACACAGACAACCATTCACACTCACATTCACACCTACGCTCAATTTAGAGTCACCAGTTAACCTAACCTGCATGTCTTTGGACTGTGGGGGAAACCGGAGCACCCGGAGGAAACCCACGCGGACACGGGGAGAACATGCAAACTCCACACAGAAAGGCCCTCGCCGGCCCCGGAGCTCGAACCCAGGACCTTCTTGCTGTGAGGCGACAGTGCTAACCACTACACCACCGTGCCGCCCACAATAGAGACATTCTGGATAAAAAAGAAAGAAAAACAGAAAAAGTAATTGTTAACACATCATGGATCAATGAGCTGATGGTATAATTATAGTGCTTACAAACCATTGAATATATCTTAAAGTGAAGACGGCCTTTCGATTTCATAAAATCAGTGAAATTTAGTTCCCTCTGAAATGTGGTGATTGTGATATCTGTTTATTTCTGTAACATCTCACAAAATATCAGGCCATTCTGTGGCTGGGAAGTTATTTAATTTGAGGGGATTAAAGCAAATAATGTGCATGAAATCGCTCGCTTGGCGCAGTCAAGCAGACAGAGGAAGTCCGTGTGCGCATGCGCAGGTTTACCTTCTTCTTCTTTTGGGTTTTACAGCAGCTGGCATCCACAGTGTTGCATTACTGCCATCTACAGGTTTCCCTTTGAGCGTGCACTGACAGTTCCATCATTCTGTCGCTAAACGAACAGCTGATCACACCGAGGTGCTCGCTGAGCACCCATATTTATTAGTTTGGTCCTGCGTTTCCTTTCCTTCGTATATAACATAACGTCTTTTCTTCTTGCTTTCTTTCTGTTACTGTAGCCGGTCTTTCACGTTTCATTCTCACACTCACATCCACCCTTTTTCTCTCCTGTTCCCACAATTTGTATCCCACAATGCCTTGCGTGAACAGGGGAAAGTCCACCACGTGATGTGTGACGTAATATCTTGAATTGGGTCATGGGGAAGCAGGAAAAAATAGCGGAGAATTGAAAGGCAGTCTACCTTTAAAAGCTTATACAAAAATATTGTTGATAAGAATATAAAAAACATGTGGAATGTTGTATCTCTTGTCAAAACTTTCCAGCTTAGGGCATCGTGGCTCAGGTGGATAAGGTGCCATACCATAAATCTGGGGACCTGGGTTCGATCCTGACCGGAGGTCATTTCCTGATCCCTCCCTATGTCTATCCTGCTCATTTCCTGTCAATAAAGGTGGAAAAAGCCCAAAAAAAACTTAACATCTTATAGGGCATCATTCACACCTAGGACTGATTTTAGAGAAGAAACCCACACGGATACGGGGAGAACACGTGAAACTTCACACTTGGGATGGAACCCGGGCCTTTGAGTTTTCCTTTAATCTGTCACACTTGCCTATATGCAAATACACTCACTGGCCACTTTATTAGGAATGTGGTGTTGATTCTAAGATCCCTGTTCTTGGCTGCAGGAGTGGAACCCAATGTGCTCTTCTGCTGTTGCTATGAGTTACTATATCCTTCCTGGCAGCTCAAACCAACCAGTGCTGAGTTTCCTAAAAGCATCGTAGCACAAAAATCATTGTTAAATGGGAGAGCGAGCAGCACAATGAACACTCTCTCCTAGTTAAGATGCTCTTAGCGTTAATAGGCTTTTGGGAAATCCACCAATCTGTCCATTTCCCTCTGACCCTCTCTTATCAACAAGGCGTTTGTTTCCACCCACAGAACTGTCGCTCACTCACTCAGTGTTTTTTGTTTTCTGCACCATTCTGTGTAAACTCTAGAGACTGTTGTGTGTGAAAACCCCAGGAGATCAGCAGCTTCTGAAATACTCAAACCAGTCCATCTGGATCAAACCAACACCCATACCACAGTGAGAGAAAGTCACACTGTGAGATCACAGTGTTTCCCGTTCTGATGTTTGAACATTGTGAACATTAACTGAAGCTCTTGATTTGTATCTGCGGGATTTGATGCATCGTGCTGCTGTCGAGGGATCGGCTGATTACAGAACTGCAGGTGGATGTGGGGTGTTCCTAATAAAGTGGCCGGTGAGTGTATTTTTCCTGTAGAGTCGGTGTTGATGGCTGTGTGGCTCATGCACTCATACTGTCCTCTTATTAATAGAAAGACGCAGCCTTTAATCGGCTAATTCACTGCGTCTATAGAGGAGGCATGGAGAGAATGTTCCTATATGTGTAAAGACTGATGTGTCTGAGCTCTCTCTCTCTCTCTCTCTCTCTCACACACTTTCCATCTGCCTCTACTGCAGTCTGAAAATGGTTGTTTAGCATTTCAATGTATGCATATTTGTAATGTGCGTATTTGTAATGTGACATAAGAACAGCTGGTTGTTTTTTTCCCCCCATTGATTTCAAGATAATGACAGTATGTAGAATCAGAGCAGGTGGGTGGAGCACAGAAGCACGGCGGGCCAGAACTGAGTTCTCAAAAACCACTTTATTTTTAGCTTTTCAGCTTTTACACACACTCTCCCAGGCACGCACACAAGTGTTCGGGTTGGGGAGAGAGATCCCTTCCTCTGAGCTCCCTCTCCTCTTATAGGGCGCGGTCACTGGGGAAGACACACAAACACAGGTTAATTCCCATCAGGTGCAGTGATACTACCACTTACCTTCCCTGACTCCGCCCTCCATTCACAGACCGACACTTGACCACGCCCCCACTGCCACACAGTAATAGACTGTTTTTGCTTTTTTTTTCATCTTCATTTAAACCTTTCTCCTGCTCATGGTCATAATCAGTCCAGATCCACACCTCAGGAA
Source organism: Neoarius graeffei (assembly GCF_027579695.1). Lineage (NCBI taxonomy): Eukaryota > Metazoa > Chordata > Actinopteri > Siluriformes > Ariidae > Neoarius > Neoarius graeffei. The sequence goes on along the minus strand of NC_083571.1, from coordinate 118,356,496 downwards.
CCTTGGGCATGAGGCAGGAATACACCCTGAACTGGACCCCAGTCCATCGCATGGCATGGACATGTTTTTGTAAGATGGGAGGAAACCAGAGAACCTGGAGGAAACCCATGTGGAGACGGGTAGAGAACAAAGCGAAATTTCAGAATTGGACAGACAGCGTTGGGACCCTGGAGCTGGCACAGTCACTACGTTTACATGCACATAGAGAGAATCGAATTTCTGCCGTTGCTCGACTGAAATCGAAGTTCAAAATGCCATGTATACACCTTAATTCGGCTGAAATTGAACCAAACTTGATTTCTCGGAATCGAGCTACACGACCTAGTTTATGCGATTTCTGCCGAGCTACTTTGTGCATGTAAACCCTATCGAGCTAGTTGTCGAGCTACTTCCGGAAGTGACGAGTGACGAGACCACAAGCGGGAAACACAACAGCCTCGGTCGGCATGACAACAGTAGTAGCGAGCAGCAGAAGAGGTCAGGAGGAACAAACGAAGAAAAGAAAATGTGGATGTAGAGCTCTCTGAAGTGTGGGTGGAGCACAGAGGACGGCAGGACAAAGCTTCTGGTACTAATAGGCTTTTTATTGTCAGACTTTTCAGTTTAACAGCCTACTTTTATTCTTGAGAGAAACGCGTGCGCGCTGTGTTCTAGTCCCGGGATGAGCTCTCCCCTCTGCCTCCTTAAATAGGGCGCGGTTACTGGGAAGACACACAAACACAGGTTAATTAACGTCAGGTGTACCGGCGTTCTGCCACTCACCTTCCCTGGCTCCGCCCTCCTGTCGCAGACCGGCACAGACCACGCCCCCACTGCCACAGGCAAGCAGAAACGTGCACTTCTGGAGCAATGAGGAGACAGAGTTCATGCTCATTCAGCTTAAGGAGTTGAATATATTAAAATTCATGGACGGGAGAAAAACGCGCAATGGAGAACACGGAACTGATAACTTTGTTTACACTCTTGAATAGCTCTTCTTCATGACGACAACCGGAAGTGTACCAACACGATGGGGCGTGTAGCGCCACCTGTGGCTCGGGTGCACAATGTACCTCACACAATAGCCCGATTTCATTGTGTGCATGTAGGATTGGATTTCTCTGGCACCCTGCTGGGACCTTCAGCTCGATTACCAACAGCAGCTCGATTTGGATGTGCATGTAAATGTAGTCAGTGATACCTTAGGTTTGTTTGTATATGATAAGTACAAATCATTCAGCTGTAATTGTTTTTTTTTCCCCCAGGAACATCTTTATTGCACTATTTAATAAAATGTGTGTTTTTGAGGAATTAATAAGTACAGTCCATCGTGTGGATATATCCGAGACTTACAAAAGTATGTCTGAGACTTAAAAAGACTAGGAAACATTAATCCCTGCTGTTTATTCATATTTCCAGTTTATACATGCTGAAGTTAGAGACATGATTTTAATTTACTTACTATAATATTAATTAGTTGTTTATCCTTGTTGGTGTTATTCACAAACTGAAATCAGGCAACTTTTATATGAGACACAAATTCATTTGACTGACCAGGTGGGATTTACACTGGTGTATAAATATATATATATATATATATATATATATATATATATATATATATTCTCTCCACATTCACTGGATTTGAGCAATCGCGCGCTCTGATTGGCTACTCTACTACTAGGATATCAGCTCATATACCATGAATAGAGAAAAACAAAATGGCGGAGCGTGTTGCTGAACCAACTGAGGATGAAATAAAAACTCTACTCAAAAACAAAACCCAAAAAAATACAAAAAAAGCAACAAAATATGGAATAAAAGTATTTGATGGAAAGAACACATCTTTTTTTTCAAGAATTATTATCGCATTTTTCACAAATTGCTCCTGTCATGTGGCCAATGTGTTTACATTCTAAGCGGAAATTATTTTGTCAGACGTTTTGTATAAAGTTTTTTTTCATCGAATTTGCAAAAAATAAACATAAAAATGCTCTGTTTCTGAAAATCCAGTGAATGTGGAGAGAATAAAACAGTTATTCCACTCAATCTCGTCGTGAATGGATTATAGCTGACGAGGCGCTGTGTGTGTGTGTGTGTGTGTGTGTGTATTCCGGGTGACACGGTGGTGCAGTGTGGATGTATACTCCAGGGTTGAATCCTGAACTCAGGTTAATTTCTGTGTGGCGTGCCATCTGTTTTCTCTCTGTCCTTGTGAGTTTCCTCCAGGTCCTCTGGTTTCCTCTTACCTTCCAAAAACATTAGCGCAAATGTGAATGTGTGTGTGTGCATGGTGCCTTGGGATGGCCTGGCACCCCATTTGGGGTTTATTCCCAGGGTTGATCCACCATGATCCTGAACAGGATAAAGAAGTTACTGAAGATGAATGAATGAATGAATGAATGGAACTGTTCTGTAATTTCACTGCATTATCAGGAAAAGATGGCGGCACACACAGATGCTGTGGCTCTCGGCTCTCTGTCAAGGTGTATTACACTAGTATTGTTTGTATATGTAGTGTGCTTGAGAACATGGTGTCATGCCACACACGTCTACAGTCACACAGAACTCCTGAACATCAGACTACGATGCCAGATTGCAGTCACGAGCAACTTCCAGCGGACCCACGATATCCCTCTGGATGTAGCGATAGCTCCAGCATCTCCATGGATTGTTGTCAGCCCCAACAAGCGGCACAGGCGGCAGAGGGAGTGCAAGCAGAAGCGGGGTTGCTGAGCGAGCCTGCTAGCCAGGCTAAGGAATCAGCCATTTAAACCCCATTACCCAGCATCTTCTTAACAAATGAAAGATCCGTCATTCACAAGATCGACAAGCTGGAATTACATCTTGCAGTAAACCCCTCCGTTTGCAGTTGCTGTGTGCTGATCATCACGGAGACGTTGCTACATCGACTGATCCCAGATGCTACAGTACAGCTAGCGGGCCACACCACTCATCGCTACAACAGAAACGGATACTCTGGTAAGAGCAGAGGAGGGGGACTGGTGTACAAACAGTAAGATCACACACACCCATTGCTCTCCTGACATTGAAGCAATGACAGTTGTTTGCAGACCCTTCTATTAGTGCAGCAGATAACAATATTTCAGAGGAATCTTTCAAATTGTGATACAAGCACCAAATTCGGCACAGATACTCCTTAGACATTATTCTTTTGAAAAAGTATGCGGGCCACTTGAAATTCAAGATGGCTGCCCATTTTAAAGATGGCCGCCATGTCCAGTACAGAAATATATCGTTTTGCCATAACTATGCACAGACTTGTCCGATATGGATGATTCTGGCATCAAATTATACATTTTTGACCATGTAGAATCCCAATCTGGGAGAATAAAATCACTCAGAAGCTTACTTTTGCCTTATTCTTGGCCTTTTGTAAAATAGTCCACTAACATAGCTAGCATGCATGTTTGTATAGACTGTAGCAATAATTATACAATAATTATAGTTTGGGGTGTAGAGTGTAGCAGTAGAGGTAGAGGATGTCCTCGTCATAGCAATCAGTGTTCTGCCTCTCCTTCAAGGGATTGGTCTGCACCAGTTGTGGGTGGCCTTTGGCCAAGGACAGAACCTGAGATGGATTCCTGTACATGACCTGCACCTCTCTTTAGGACTGGAGAAGAGCAAAGGAATACTCTTCTTCTATACCTTCACTGGTTGCAATGTTGTATCAGGCTTCCGCAGCAAAGGGAAGAAGTCTGCATGGCAAACCTGGGATGTGTATGCTGAAGCTTCTGATGTCTTTGCCAAGCTCAGCCAGTACCCACCAACAGTAGATGATGATGATCTGGAGGTCCTGGAGAAGTTTGTGGTGACAATGTATGACAGGTCCAGTACAGTTGCATGTGTTGATGATGCCAGGCTGGATATGTTTGCTCGAAAGCAGAGGACATATGAAGCCATCCCTCCAACTCAAGCAGCACTACTTCAGCATGCAAAGCACGCTGCCTATCAAGCAGGCTGTATATGGAGTCAGTCAACACTGCGCCAACCAGAAACACAAAGTCCTGCTGACTGGGGATGGACAGAGTGAAGACACATGGAAGGTCTTCTGGACAACGCTTCCACCTATTGCCGAGAGTTGCCAACAGCTGACCAAATGTGGATGCAAATCTGAATGCCATGGAAGGTGCAAATGCTACCGATTCAGTCTCACCTACACCGGACTATGTAGCTGCAAATGTGAGGACAAGTGAAACCATGTAGCTCACTGCTGGGGTGAACAGTGCATTTGTGAGCTCTGTATTTGACTCATTGCACTCTGCAGTGACAAACATTGACCATAACTAAACATTCCAGTTGTGCATTTAAAAATAACAAATAAATAAAATAGTTTGTAGGATATGTTCTGGTCTATGTATATTTTTCATCATATTTTTGCTAGAAATGGCAGAAAGGAGCTTCCTAGAAGGTTAAGAGTGGGATTTTTAGATTTCTCATAGTCAAAAACCTACTTTTAGACACCAAGATCATTCAAATCGGTCAAAGTGGCCAGATTATATCCCATTTTCAAGTCTGCAGCGGTGGCCATCTTGAAAATAAGCAGCCATCTTGAATTTCAGGTGGCCCGCATACTTTTTCAAAAGAATAATGTCTGAGTATTTGTGCCAAGTTTGGTGCTTGTATCACCATTTGAAAGATTGTTTCAGTTATCTGCTACACTAATCTGCCCAGAGAGCTGACAGTGGTGCTCATTACTGCTGTTTATATTCCACCAGATGCTAACGTTAGCATAGCTCTCGCCCACCTACATGACATTGTTAATAGACAGCAGCAGGCTCATCCTGAGGGAGTACAAATCATTGCTGGGGATTTTAACCAAGCATCCTTAAAGGCTGTCCTTCCAAAATTTGTACAGTATGTACAGTGCTCCACCAGAGGGATTAACACACTGGACCGTGTCTATTCTAATCTGAAGCATGCTTACAGAGCAGTCCTCCTCCCACATCTGGGTCTGTCTGACCATCTCTCACTGCTCCTCATCCCTGCATACACTCCCCTCAGGAAGAAAACTAAGCCCACCAGAAAGACTGTAAAACCTGACCGGAGGGTGCACTCTCCAAGCTGCAGGATTGCTTCGCTGTCACAGAATGGAATATCCTTGAACAACAGGACTTACAGGGCTTTACTGACACTGTTCTGTCTTACATCAAGTTTTGTATGGATAATGTCATGGTGGACAAGCACATTCATGTTTATCCAAACAGAAAGCCCTGGATGACAAGCAAAGTTCAGTCACTTCTGAGGGCCCGTAACTCCGCCTTCAGGACAGGTGACAAGGCCCTGTACAGCACGGCGAGAGCAGACTTAAGGAGGAGCATTAAAGGTGCAAAGGAGGCCTACAAGAGGAAAGTGAAGGACCATTTGTCAAACAACAACCCACATCAAGTGTGGCAGGGACTAAAACACCTCACAAACTATAAAGACAACACCTCTGTGACCATCAGTGCCAACGCCTCACTGGCAGAGGAATTAAACCATTTCTTTGCCCACTTTGAGGCAACAAGGCTTCACACAGTCACACACCCCTCACAGACCGCAAGCTCACACACACTCACTCTCCAGAAACATCAAGTGAGGCATGTGTTCAGATCTGTGAACACAAGGAAAGCTGCTGGACCAGATGGAGTACCTGGTAAAGTACTCAAATCCTGTGCTTACCAGCTCTCAGCAGTCTTCACTAAGATCTTTAATCTCTCCCTGACACCCGTCACTGTCCCACCACAAGTCGGCTACTATAATCCCCATCCCCAAAAACTCAACCACCAGCAATCTCAGTGACTATAGACTCATTGCCTTAACACCAGTAGTCACTAAATGCTTTGAGAGACTAATGTCACATCACATTAAAGACTGCCTCCCTCCTGCCTTTGATCCATACCAATTCACATACAGAGCAAACCGATCTATTGATAATGCCATCTCCACAGCCCTCCACACTGCTCTGAGCCACCTGGAACATCCGGGGACCACCGTAAGGACGCTCTTCGTCAATTACACCTCGGCTTTTAATACCATCATCCCTGACATCCTTGTGGACAAGCTGGCTGCCCTGGACTTTCCCCCCAGCCACTTGTGCCTGGATCAAAGACTTTCTTACAAGCCGCCCACAGACTGTCAAGGTCGGCACTCACAGCTCCTCCACCCTCACGCTCAGCACCGGCTCTCCACAAGGCTGCGTGCTGAGCCCTCTCCTGTATGCCATCTACATCCATGACTGTACTCCCACCCACCCCACCAACACAATAATTAAATTTGCAGATGACACCACCTTGGTGGGGCTCATAATTGGAGGGGATGAGTCGGCCTACAGGGACGAGGTGCAGCAGCTGGCAGAGTGGTGTGCCAAAAACAACCTGGCTCTCAACACCAAGAAAACAAAGGAGGTGGTCATGGACTTCAGGAGGCGCAAAGCTGAATCCTCTCCCCTCTACATCAATGGAGACTGCGTGGAGAGGGTCTGCACCTTTAAATTCTTGGGGACCCATATCTCTGAGGATATCCCTGGTCAGCTAACACAACAGCCATGGTGAGGAAGGCCCAACAACGAATCCACTTCCTGAGAGTCCTCAGAAGGAACAGACTGGAGGAGAGACTGTTGGTGACCTTCTACTGCTCCACCATCGAGAGTGTGCTGGCTTTCTCCATCACGGTGTGGTATGCTGGTTGCACAGCGGCTGACAAGAAAAAGCTGCAGAGGGTGATAAGATCAGCTGAAAAGACAATTGGCTGTCCTCTGCCCATCCTGGATGACATTGCTAGCTCTCAATGCCTCTCCAGAACTAGGAAGATCATTCGTGACCACCTCCATCCCGGACACCACCTGACCAGCCTGCTGCCCTCTGGAAGGAGGTACAGGAGCATAAAGAGCAGAAAAACAGACTGAAAAACAGCTTCTTTCCATGGGCTGTCAGGACACTTAATACACACATGGGTCGCTAAAACGTTCTTTGCTATTTTTATGAAGTGTAGTAACTTTTAACTACCTTGATTTTATTTACTTATTTGTTCCATTGTCATGACATGACCAATATTTTGTTTTTATGTGTTCTTGTTTTTGTTTTTATGTGTTCTTGTTTTTATGTTTGTTCTTGTTCTTATGTGTTTTTAATACACCTTCAGTTGTGGCACGTCAAGTTTGTTGTATGGGTGACAGTGCAGTGACAATAAAGGCTATCCTGATCTTGCAACTGAAGAATCAAATACAAAGGGATGTAAAATGTCTTTTAAAAATGATCAGGTTTGAATGAGCATGAAAGGACATGTCCTAGACCCAGAACTTTGTAACGCACACAGTTTTGTTTTTTTGTTTGTTTGTTTTTTATCACACAGCCTCTGTAATGATTTAGATTGAACCAGCTACGCTGAGGGCAAAAGCAAAAAAAATTATAATAATTACTCAAACTACTACACTGACTAAATGACAGGTTACATCCACAAACGCAGCATGCCTACAAGGCAAAACGAAGGCAGTAAAGATCACATGACTGAAAACCCTTCATGGACTTCAGCGTTGATTCTTTTAGGACTGATGTGAAAACAGTCTCATTAATTATCAAAGAGCCTGCATGCTCTCGTCAAGAAATAACAAATAATTATCAGATTCAGTCCCGCTTGATCACACAGGTCATTAAACAGGAATCCACAGGTCATTTACAACTCTGCTGAAGTCCAAGTTACTATGGATACCAGCTCTGGAATTCTCTACCTGGAAAACCTGCAAGTATCAACACCTTCAGCAGCTTCATACAGATTATAAATCACATCAGGTTTATGTTCATTTCTATCCTTTACCACTTTTCACTCTCCATCTCTCTGTTTTTATTTCTGCTGTAATCAATCTTTTGATATTCTAATTGTTTGAGATGCACTACACACACACACACACACACACACACACACACACACAGTATTCACCCTTTTGGTGTTTGTCCTGTTTTGTCGCATTACAAGCTGGAAATAAAGTGGATTTTTGGAGGATTAGCACCATTTGATTTACACAACATGCCGACCACTTTAAATGTGAAAATTGTTTTGTTTTTTTATTGTGACACAAACAATAATTAAGATGAAAAACAGAAATCTGGAGTGTGCATAAGTATTCACCCCTGAAAGTTAAAGTGCATATCCTGGACCAATTTCGTGTTGTTTTCTATGAAAGTCTGTCCCTTTACACACTCATCCAGAAGAGTAATTTTGCACAAGGCCATCTGTCTACAGAAGAAAAAAAGTAAAATAACAAAACGCGTCTGGAAAAATCCCAAGGGAGTCTGGAGCCAGATTCGTGACGTCACCTGCGGAAGCACCAGCAGGCTGCGCGAGCTTTGCATGGTTTCAGTGCACAGCCTGTGTAGACCAAGCGCTCCCATTTCTCTCTCATTGTCCGGTCTTTTGGGAAACGATGAGTACTAATCCCATCAAGATTGGTGTTGCTACACCCTCCTACGATACATCTGTTAACCATTTTAATAATTACGTGATAATGTTGAAGAAATTTGCAGAAAAACACCAGGTCGTTTTCTCATAAACAAACCAGCGCTGACGTAGGATTCAGAGGGAGGCGTCCCGCACGCGACGTCACAAAAATCAGTGTTTGCCGGGAAATCCAAATGCCAAGTTTTTTCAGAGGAGGACCAATTCGCCTCAAATGGCTTGATTTCAATTGAATTTTTGAACTGGATGGACTACTTTTCTTCTGCGCCGACCACGATCAGCTGTCGGGGAGAAGCCATGGTGGAGGACTCTGTGCTTATATCAACAAGAACTGGTGCACAAACTGCATCCTGGTAAGCCAGCATTGCTCTGAATCTGTAGAGTTTATGTTGCTAAAGTGCTGCCCGCATTACCTGCCTCGGGAGTTTACGGTAGTGCTGTTGGTGATTGTTTACATTCCTCCGAGCGCACGCCGGCATGGCGCTGAAGGAGCTGCAAGCGCACATCAGCAAGCTGCAAGATCAACACCCAGAGGCATTTTTTGTGATTGCTGGGGACTTTAATCACGCCTGCCTGACAGACTGCCTGCCCCAGTTTTACAAGAACATAGACATTGCAACCAGGGGAGGCAATACTCTGGACCAGGTCTACACCAGCAAGCGGGTTGCGTATGCTGCGGTGCCACGGCCCCACCTGGGCTTCTCTGATCACATCTCCATCCTGCTGGTCCCTGCCCATCAACCTGTGCTGAAAAACAACCAGCTAACACGGAAGACCATCACTGTGTGGCCCAGCACAGCAGTCCCTGCACTGCAGGACTGCTTTGAGCAGATAGACTGGCGGGTTTTCAGGGAAGCTGCTACCACCGGTGAAGGTGTAGATCTGGAGGAGTACACCTCGGCTGTCTCCGGCTTCATCCAGAAATGCATCAATGACATCACCACCACCAAGAACATCACCATATGTCCCAACAAGAAGCCTTGGATGAATGGTGAGGTTCAGCATCTCCTGAGAGCATATGACACAGCTTTCAGGTCTGGAGATGCACTGACAGTGAGATCAGCGAGGAGGGACCTCCAAGTGGGTGTGACATGGGCAAAAAGAGCACATGCTGACAAAATCCAGGGTCACTTTGCATCCAACGACCCTCAGAGCATGTGGCAGGGCATAAAGGCAACCACAGGCTACAACAGGAAGAACGCGGAGTGTCCATGGGACCCATCCCTGCCTGACGCCCTCAACACCTTCTATGCCCGTTTTGAACCCGCCAACCCCCCTACCTGCACCAGGCTCACTATCCCAGAGGGTGAGCTACCATCATTCAGTGTGTCAGCAGACGATGTGAGGAGGACTCTGCAGCGCGTCAACCCCTGCAAGGCAGCAGGACCAGACAACATCCCGGGGAGGGTCCTGAAGGCCTGCGCACATGAGCTCACTGAGGTGTGGACAGACATCTTTAACACCTCCCTCTCCCAGGCTGTGGTGCCAGTGTGCCTGAAGACATCTTCCATCGTCCCAGTGCCCAAGTGTGCAGCAGTGAGGAGCATGAACGACTATCGACCGCTGGCTCTCACCCCAATAGTCATGAAATGCTTCGAACGCCTGGTCATGGACCACATTAAGGAGAAGGTGGACATAAGTGTGGACCCAGACCAGTACGCATGCAGGAACAGGTCTGTAGAGGATGCCATCTCATCCATCGTCCACTCTGCTCTCACCCACCTGGAGAGCAGAGACACATACGTGAGGCTGCTCTTCCTGGACTTTAGCTCGGTGTTCAACATGATTGACCCGCAGACTTTAGTCAACAAACTGCTGCCGCTTGGATTACCACCATCCCTCTGCAACTGGGTACTGGATTTCCTGACACACAGGCCACGGATAGTGAGGATCCATGGCGTCTCCTCTTCTACCATCATCCTCAACACTGGCTCCCCCCAGGGTTGCGTCCTCAGCCCCCTGCTCTACACTCTGCTTACATAGAAGCTGTATGACTGCTCCACTAAACATCCAGGCAGTCGTATTGTGAAGTTCACGGACGACACGGCGGTGGTGGGACAGATATCCCACGGTGATGAGTCAGCATACAGACAGGAGGTGGAGAACCTGGTGGACTGGTGCAGGGACAACAATCTCTGCATCAATGTGGGGAAAACAAAGGAGATGGTTGTGGACTTCAGGAGAGGTGACCATGCCCCCTCCCCCCTCTACATCAGAGGAGAAGCTGTAGAGATGGTCCACAGCATTAAGTTCTTGGGGGTCTACCTCTCTAGCGACTTGAAGTGGACCATGAACACAGCCAGCATGGTCAAGAAGGCCCACCAATGCCTCTACTTTTTGAGGAGACTAAGGCAGGCCGGACTGAGCCCTGTGGTCCCGGGAGCCTTCTACAGGTGTGTGGTGGAGAGCACACTGACCTCCTCCATCACCTCCTGGTATGGAAACTGCTCGGCTGTGGACAGGAAGGCTCTGCAGAGGGTGGTGTGCACAGCACAGAAGATCACCTGTTGCAGCCTCCCGTCCATAGAAGTCATCTACAACAGCCGGTGCAGGAGCAGAGTGGCCCGCATCATGGGTGACTCCACCCACCCAACACACAGACTATTCAGCCTCCTCCCCTCAGGAAAAAGACTCTGCAGCATCAGGGCCAAAACATCAAGGCTCCAGCGCAGCTTCTTCTCAGAAGCTGTGAGACTAATGAACACTACGCCTAAGCTCTGATGCTGTTCCCCCCCACACACACACACACACTCCCCTCATTTTGCATTTTTGCACATATTGAAGTTTTCACTGTTCACCTGAACACTTTTTAATCACGGTTGCACTATTTTCTATTTTATTTTTCTATTTATTTTTAATTTTAATTCTTCTATTTATATACACTGCTGGCCCTGAGGCACAAATTTCGTTTACACGTGAAAACATGCAAATGCCAATAAAGAACCTTGACCTTGACCTTGATTTGAAAGGCAAATATTGTACTTTTTACTCCACTACATTTCTATCAAGGTCCTCATTACTCGTTACTATGAAGTGCCTTTGAAAGTGGATTTTTCTTTTCTTTTCTAAAACATGATAGGCTATCTCAGTGTCACCTGCGAAAAAACCAATCAGTAATCACTCGGGTCATGTCTCGTCCATATACTGTATAAAATCAAATTCAGTGGTTTCTCAGCAGCGTTATTTAACACGATCAGTTGATGGCAGAATGGAAGGAGGCGATTCTTCTGGAGAATGAACACACTCATGGCTTTACCTGGAACCCATGTTTCAGTTTTCTGAAGGGAATAAAGATTCGTTTCGTCTTAATTGTTTGCTTTGTTTGCCAAAAACGAAGCACATCACAGCCTACAAAAACTCACCATCCAACCTGCGGAAGCATATTGAAGTATATAAATGTGTCAGATAACGGAATCCAGGGACACATGTCTGCCCGGGGGCATTTTGAGTTATTGACAGATTCAGAAAGTACAGTTTCTAAGCTTTCCAATGATGCCTTGCATGTGGAGATCTGACAATATTTGAAGAATATGTGGCCTTTTGAAAGTGTATACTTCTTAAAACAGAAAAGGAAGAAAATCGCCCTCAAAGTTTTCCATCTCAGCTACTCTGGGTGTAGGGCGGGCACATAATGGTGCTCATTTGCATGACATTAAGGAAAGCCCTACCCCCTACTAGCTAGCATGATGCTACTTTCATGTAAACAAAGATCACCACGTCAATTTTCCTTCCATGCAAAGTATACCCAAAACAATTATGAAGTACAAAAATAAGTCCTAAAGTATACTTTAACGTTTTGTGGTTGAAAAATTACTCACACCGTAAGAAAGAAAGATAGCACGATGATGACACAACTAACACAATGCTAGTTTCATGTACAGCCTCGGTCACAACCGGCTGTCTTGCTCCTACAGCCGGTCTACGTGCAAAAAACGCAAGAAATGCACGGAGGGTGCGCGTGAAACGCACGAGAGCGCGTGTGTGACATGCTGATTTTCGAGCCTTAGACCGGCCGCAGAGGTTCTTTGTCATGTCAAACAAACTCTATGGGCGCTTAAGTTTTTTTTCAGGTTGCAAGACAAACTTACTGCCAACGCGCGTCTTTCTCCATAAACAAAAAAAAAACACAGCGATTTGGGAAACGCCAAAAATCGCACGGCCAAAAAATCGTACGTCCGGTTGTGACCTAGGCTTAACCAAACCACAACACTCTCCGTTACATGCAAAAATAACAAAATACTCACACCGTAAGAAAGAAAGATAGCACGATGATAACACAACTAACAACGCTAGTTTCATGTAACCAAACCACAACACTCTCCGTTACATGCAAAAATAACCACACAGCCTTAGATTAATAAACTCACCCCATCAGAAAGAGAAACGTCACCTTGCACACATCAGTGCCTCCGATGGAATATGTAGTCCTAGAACACTTCCTTTTGGTTGGGTTTTTTTGCTAGAAATGGTTATCTCCGATGTAACTACCGTGTGTCTGTTTGCTTCGCGGTGTTTCAGCTCCTCTGTGCTCTGTTTAGCTTGCTCATTCCATAGTGAAATTACATGCCTGTATGCAGCTTAAGTAGCCACGAGCTCAGCTCATATCATACAGCTGATTCGCAAAAAAAAAAAGACTTAAATCATCATGTGAATGGCCCATATGGTAATTTACCCACACCCCCCAGCAGGCTACAGTCCTGACAAAAACGAGACAATTTGCAACAAAAAATGTATGCTTTTCCAACAAAACGATCTATTATCTGAAATACTGATTGCATTCTTCAAGATCTCAACTTGCACATGATGAAAAAAAACGAAAATCACAAATTTCGAAAAAAAAAAAGCTTCTTTTGCGATTATCTTGGATTCGTTTCGGCCGACATGCGTCCCTGGATTCGGTGAGGTGTCACAAATGTTTTGTTCCAAGAGAAATCTTGTAATGAAGTTGTCTGTGCTTTTAGAGCTAGCGATAACGTTGCAAATGTAGCTGTGCAGTCTGGTTAGTCAAATGACTTTCTATGGATTTGCCCGCCCAGTTGCCGTAGCCTTGTATACAGTTAACGTTAACACATAGCTAGTTAACTTGAACACTGTTAGTTAGCATGTAAAAATGGAGTTACACTAACATGAATAACGTTAACTTATCTGAATTCCTTTCAGAAATATGTTTTGGCATAATCTTACCAAATAAACAGAATGTAAAAATCTGTGTTTAAAGGTGTTTATTCTACAGGGTCTAGAAGTAAGTCAGTAAATCCAGTCAGTTGCTTCAGAGGCATTAGGTTTTGTAAGCATTGTGACAATAATACAACGATGCGTTGACAGAAAATGTACTTTTAATACTTAAGTATTTTTAAAAGCAAGTTAGAGGTCTGCGCGGGACAGAATTTTCAGTCCCGCTCCCGCAAAGAATTATGATTTTCAGTCCCTCTCCCACCCGCGCCTGCCATATTTTGTCCCGCTCCCACCCGCAAATCCCGTATGATGCAGACGTTCGCGTTATTTCTCACGAAAGTTCTTGTCATTGGCTTGGGGAATTAAACATGCTGAGCTTAGCTGAGCTCTCCACTGACCGATCCTTCACCTAGCGCACGTAGCGATCAGGGGCGCAGATAGGATTTTTGAACTGGGGGGACTGAGCTGTCAGCAAATGATTCCATTTTGTGTAAATGCGTACTGAAGCTTCAATATACATTAGAATTGTGAGTTTTCTAACTGAATGAACATTGGTAGACAAAGGCCTACCTGGTCAACACTAGCCATACATGATCAAATTGTTATTTGTCTGGTATATTAATCACGCTCCAAAACTTCATGTCTTCTGCATGTTTTATTTAAACATTTGCTGATCTCAGCAGGATGAAGAATCTCATCACAGAAACTTTAACTGTAACTTCTAACAAAAAGGGAACGTCCAAAAATTAATAGCAAAATAAAATTGAAATGATTCACACTCGTGCCTTCATGTAAATGATTAGAAACATAAAATGTGTATGAAAACAGAAGTATAAACACTTGAACAACAGATTCACACAAATAAAAATAAAAAGTATTTTTTCCAATAAACAAAATTGATAGAAAAAAAAATTCCCTCTGCAGCCAAATAAATTTACCGTCTAGAAGCAGACTCAATGGGTCCCAAAAACATCTCTCCGCCGCATCCCAGTTTAAAAACTGGGACATCATGGAACATGGAATTCGAAAAAAAATGGACAGCTAATGAAATAAAACGAAAACCCTAACGTTTATGCTGGTAGATGCTAGATTTCAATGCTTTTCCAACTTCAAACTTCCAATTTACGAGTACAACTGAATGCACCATTAGTCGTAGCAGAAACACCGTTGCTATCAAATGGATGAGCTGTGCAGTGTTATTAACCGAGAATTACGTGGAAAATTGAACACCTTGCTTTCCCAACTCTGCAAGGATCTGCTCCAGCCTTTCCCCTTCTTGAATTGGTGTAATGTGGATTGATCACAGACAAGGCTGCTGCTGCTGCCATTTCAACTTTGTGCTGCAATGTAAGTTAGGCAAACTAACGGAACATTAATCCTCACTTTTTCTACCTATGTTTGGCACCTTACGTAGGGACGGTGGGTGGGGGGGACAGATAGGGGTCACTATAAATCTGGGGGGGACATGTCCCCCCCGTCCCCAGTGCCATCTGCGCCCTTGGTAGCGAGGGTGAGCGTTGCCAGGCAGCATGCGCAGCTGAGGCTTTACAGAGATACCCATTGTGAGCTTCACTAGAGGAGCTCTGCTCTTCTGCCATGATTGGAGATCTCAAACACGGAAGAGCGGAAAGAAATCGGAAACGTACGCGAGATTAGACCACTGTGGCAGCGGGGGCGTGGCCAAGCAGCAGTCTGTGAATGGAGGGCGGGGTCAGGGAAGGTAAGTGGCTAGGTCATTACACCTGATGTCAATTTTGGCCCTTTTCCACTACCCTTTTTCAGCTCACTTCAGCTCGCTTCAGCTCACTTCAGCCCGACACGGCTCGCGTTTCGACTACCAAAAACCAGCACGACTCAGCTTGTTTCAGCCCTGCTTAGCCCCTAAAACTCGCACCGTTTTGGAGTGGGGCTGAAGCGAGCCAAGCCGAGCCGAGTGAGGCTGGGGGCGTGAGCAGACACTCCCCTGTGCACTGATTGGTGAGGAGGCGTGTCCTCACATGCCCACACACGCCCCGCGAGCGCGCTGGGATCTGTAAACACCGCAAACCCGGAAGAAGAATAATTACGAATTACGAGAATTTCTGAAGCCTTATGCGCCTCGCCTCATCTATACGCTCTTGCCAGTATCTGTTGGCGTTGTCGGTGACAACAAGCCACAGCACCAAGACCAGCAACACTAACGACTCCATGTCCTCCATGTTTATTGTTTACTATCCGGGTCGTGAGACTACCGCTTAAAAGATCACTGAATCAGTGACATACAGAGCATCGTGGACGAGTTCGCGGAGCGCAAGGCTCGTCGTATGCCCTTCAAATAATGCGCGCAGTAGGCTATTGATGTTTTATTATGAGCCATGTACAGTATGTCGCCGAATGTTTTTTTGTTTCTGAGTTACATGTTCGTTTGAAGGACTTAATGTACAAAATAACATAGTTGCACCCCGTAGTGTTGAAATTGGTAAACACAGTGCATTCAGTGAGGTTTGCACCGCCCTCCTTTTATTTCTGACTCTTCCTGTCACCGTTGCAACCTCTGAGCGCTCATTCGTATGCCCTTCAAATAATGTGCGCAGTATAGGCTATTGATGTTTTATTATGAGCCATGTACAGTATCCTAATGTTTTTTGTTTCTGAGTTACATGTTCGTTTGAAGGACTTGATGTACTAAATAACATAGTTGCACCCGGTAGTGTTGAAATTGGTAAACACCGCAGTTGCGGACATTTTGTAGCCTAAAATGATGTTATGATAAGCTTTAATAAAGGGCCCGGTCATTTGCCCCGCCCCCGGCCCGGCTCTGACTTGTTCCGCCACTGTCACTGATGTCACTGTTTGCACTGCTTAACGACATCACGTGACGTCCACCCACTTTCGCTAACTCCACCCAATGTGTCCACCCACTTCCAGCCAGCACGGTTCAGCGCGGTTGTAGTCGAAATGCAACTCCAACAGCCCCGCTCAGCTCGACTCAGCTCGACTCGGCACGGCACGGCTCAGCCGCGTTTGTAGTGGAAAAGCGGCATTTGTGTGTGTTTGTTTGTTGCAGGGATGGAGTATAAAGGGAGGGGGAGAGGAGCGAAGAGGGATTCACTCCCCGACCACAACACATGTGTGAGTGAGTGAAAGAAAGAAAGAAAGAAAGAAAGAAAGAAAGAAAGAAAGCTGAAAAGCTCAATAAAGTGAGTGGGTGTGAACACGAACTCTCGCCTGCCGTGCTTCTGTGCTCCACCCACATCGGGGATTACTACAGTGGTGCTGAAACCCGGGACGCACACCACTCACTTTATTGAGCTTTTCAGCTTTCTTTCTTTCGTTCACTCACTCACTCACTCACTCACTCTCTCTCTCTCTCTCTCTCTCACACACACACACACACGTGTTGTGGTCGGGGAGCGAATCCCTCTTCTCTCCTCTCCCCCTCCCTTTATACTCCATCCCTGCAACAAACAAACAAACACACACACGCACACAAATTGACATCAGGTGTAATGACCTAGCCACTTACCTTCCCCGACCCCGCCCTCCATTCACAGACTGCTGCTTGGCCACGCCCCCGCTGCCACAACCACATCTGCAAATTTAGGCATCTTAAAATGTTTTTATTTATGCCAAATAAAATATCCAGCACAAATTATATATGATAGACATAAATTTATAATTTATAAATTTTATTTTAAACATGTTTTTAGTTAGCGGGACTGCAGCTTATCACCTCTCCCGCCCGCGCCCACAATGAGCTTTCAAAATTTGTCCCGCGCCGCACTGCGGGAGTGCAGGGCTCTAAAGCAAGTACTTCAGTACTTTAACTTAAGTAAAAATTTGACTGGAGAACTTTCACTTGTATTGGAGTAACATTTGACCAGTGGGATCTGCACTCTGACTGAAGTAATGAAGTTGGGTTCTTTGTCTACCTCTGCTGGTATTTATCAATCAAGTGAAATCAAATAGAGCCACTATTACTCTGTAGAAATGTGTGTAAGGTGTGTAAATGTCCAGCAGGGGGCAGCACTGACTCAATATTTCAGCTGCACGCTGTTTCACACAGACTCTCAGACTCAGACTCTCAGACTCAGTTCATTCAGAGGGAGAATCATTAAATAACTAAATGCTTAAATTGTGTTACATCTATGAAGCACAGCTTCCGTTTCTCGCATGTATCTGAAGTATTCTGCACTGTAAAAACAAATAAACTTTCTTTTTTCACCTTGACAAAATGTGATAAATGTAATGCTAGCTAGTTTTGTGTACAAACTTCTAAGAATGCAAATAAATCAACAATAACTATGAGTGTATACCTTACAGTTATACAGTGGTGCTTGAAAGTTTGTGAACCCTTTAGAATTTTCTATATTTCTGCATAAATATGACCTAAAACATCATCAGATTTTCACACAAGTCCTAAAAGCAGATAAAGAGAACCCAGTTAAACAAATGACATAAAAAATATTATACTTGGTCATTTATTTATTGAGAAAAATGATCCAATATTACATATCTGTGAGTGGCAAAAGTATGTGAACCTCTAGGATTAGCAGTTAATTTGAAGGTGAAATTAGAGTCAGGTGTTTTCAATCAATGGGATGACAATCAGGAATGAGTGGGCACCCTGTTTTATTTAAAGAACAGGGATCTATCAAAGTCTGATCTTCACAACACATGTTTGTGGAAGTGTATCATGGCACGAACAAAGGAGATTTCTGAGGACCTCAGCAAAAGCATTGTTGATGCTCATCAGGCTGGAAAAGGTTACAAAACCATCTCTAAAGAGTTTGGACTCCACCAATCCACAGTCAGACAGATTGTGTACAAATGGAGGAAATTCAAGACCATTGTTACCCTCCCCAGGAGTGGTCAACCAACAAAGATCACTCCAAGAGCAAGGCGTGTAATAGTCGGCGAGGCCACAAAGGACCCCAGGGCAACTTCTCAGCAACTGAAGGCCTCTCTCACATTGGCTAATGCTAATGTTCATGATTCCACCATCAGGAGAACACTGAACAACAATGGTGTGCATGGCAGGGTTGCAAGGAGAAAGCCACTGCTCTCCAAAAAGAACATTGCTGCTCGTCTGCAGTTTGCTAAAGATCACGTGGACAAGCCAGAAGGCTATTGGAAAAATGTTTTGTGGATGGATGAGACTAAAATAGAACTTTTTGGTTTAAATGAGAAGTGTTATGTTTGGAGAAAGGAAAACTGCATTCCAGCATAAGAACCTTATCCCATCTGTGAAACATGGTGGTGGTAGTATCATGGTTTGGGCCTGTTTTGCTGCATCTGGGCCAGGACGGCTTGCCATCATTGATGGAACAATGAATTCTGAATTATACCAGTGAATTCTAAAGGAAAATGTCAGGACATCTGTCCATGAACTGGGGTTTTCACACACAACAGTCTGTACAGTTTACACAGAATGGTGCAGAAAACAAAAAACACTGAGTGAGAGAGCAACAGTTCTGTGGGTGGAAACAAACGCCTTGTTGATAAGAGAGGGTCAGAGGGAAATGGACAGACTGGTTCGAAATTTCTTTTTTGCCAGGAAGGATATACAACCCGATTCCAAAAAAGTTGGGACAAGGCCATGTTTCCCACTGTGAGACATCCCCTTTTCTCTTTACAACAGTCTGTAAATGTCTGGGGACTGAGGAGACAAGTTGCTCAAGTTTAGGGAGAGGAATGTTAACCCATTCTTGTCTAATGTAGGATTCTAGTTGCTCAACTGTCTTAGGTCTTTTTTGTCGTATCTTCCGTTTTATGATGTGCCAAATGTTTTCTATGGGTGAAAGATCTGGACTGCAGGCTGGCCAGTTCAGTACCCGGACCCTTCTTCTACGCAGCCATGATGCTGTAATTGATGCAGTATGTGGTTTGGCATCGTCATGTTGGAAAATGCAAGGTCTTCCCTGAAAGAGACGTCGTCTGGATGGGAGCATATGTTGCTCTAGAACTTGGATATACCTTTCAGCATTGATGGTGTCTTTCCAGATGTGTAAGCTGCCCATGCCACACGCACTAATGCAACCCCATACCATCAGAGATGCAGGCTTCTGAACTGAGCGCTGATAACAACTTGGGTCGTCCTTCTCCTCTTTAGTCCGAATGACACGGCGTCCCTGATTTCCATAAAGAACTTCAAATTTTGATTCGTCTGACCACAGAACAGTTTTCCACTTTGCCACAGTCCATTTTAAATGAGCCTTGGCCCAGAGAAGGCGTCTGCGCTTCTGGATCGTGTTTAGATACGGCTTCTTCTTTGAACTATAGAGTTTTAGCTGGCAACGGCGGATGGCACGGTGAATTGTGTTCACAGATAATGTTCTCTGGAAATATTCCTGAGCCCATTTTGTGATTTCCAATACAGAAGCATGCCTGTATGTGATGCAGTGCCGTCTAAGGGCCCGAAGATCACGGGCACCCGGTATGGTTTTCCGGCCTTGACCCTTACGCACAGAGATTCTTCCAGATTCTCTGAATCTTTTGATGATATTATGCACTGTAGATGATGATATGTTCAAACTCTTTGCAATTTTACACTGTTGAACTCCTTTCTGATATTGCTCCACTATTTGTCGGCGCAGAATTAGGGGGATTGGTGATCCTCTTCCCATCTTTACTTCTGAGAGCCGCTGCCACTCCAAGATGCTCTTTTTATACCCAGTCATGTTAATGACCTATTGCCAATTGACCTAATGAGTTGCAATTTGGTCCTCCAGCTGTTCCTTTTTTGTACCTTTAACTTTTCCAGCCTCTTATTGCCCCTGTCCCAACTTTTTTGAGATGTGTTGCTGTCATGAAATTTCAAATGAGCCAATATTTGGCATGAAATTTCAAAATGTCTCACTTTCGACATTTGATATGTTGTCTATGTTCTATTGTGAATACAATATCGGTTTTTGAGATTTGTAAATTAATTGCTTTCCATTTTTATTTACAATTTGTACTTTGTCCCAACTTTTTTGGAATCAGGGTTGCATTAACTCATATAATCACTCTTTACAACCGTGGTGAGCAGAAAAGCATCTCAGCATGCAACAGCAGACAGAAGAACACATTGGGTTCCACTCCTGCAGCCAAGAACAGGGATCTTCAAGCCAAGAACAAGTTTCTATTAAAGTGGCCGGTGAGTGTAAGCCTGCACCAAAATAGCATGTCGGTTGATCACATGGCCATTTGATTGTTATAGAAACAGCAAAAAGCACTACTTTGTATTTTCTAATTTATTCCAAAGCAACAAAAAAAGTTATTTTAGTCTGTTGTTTTTGTTATTGTTTTATCAGTGGGTGTGGCCATGTTGGTCATTAACTAGTTATTACATTAAATATTACTATCGCGGGCACATCGTCTCATTTTCTTGCATGTAGAGGAGACTATAGGCTGTGCAGCTCACATTCTCCATTGAAGGGCACTCATTAGAGCACTTCATCATGTTCCCTCCACTGCAAGGGCACCATCAAGGGCTCTTTCACAGCAATTTTTTTTCTTCTGTGGCTTTGAATAAATAAAACAAATACCTTTTATGGTACATGACTCATTCCACAGCTCAGTGAGGCAGTATTGTTTGTCATTCACTAACACCTCTCTCAGCAATCAAACTATTATTCACATGAGGCTTAATTAGGAAACGTGCAGCCATCATTCATCTGAAAAGTGCCTCATTTGGCAACAACTCTGGCTGAAGAATCATCTAAAGCCAGTTTCCAAGGGGCTGTTTGGTGTGATGAGATGAGATGAGAGGATGAGCAGCTCCTGTGGAGGAGATCCGAAATACAGCAGGATCACAGGAGCATCAGATGAGGAAACACAGTGCAGAACAGGATGAAGTGGTTATTTTTCTCATCTCTCATCTCATTATCTGTAGCTGCTTTATCCTTCAACAGGGTCGCAGGCGAGCTGGATCCTATCCCAGCTGACTACGGGTGAAAGGCGGGGTTCACCCTGGACAAGTCGCCAGGTCATCACAGGGCTGACACATAGACACAGACAACCATTCACACTCACATTCACACCTACGCTCAATTTAGAGTCATCAGTTAACCTAACCTGCATGTCTTTGGACTGTGGGGGAAACCGGAGCACCCGGAGGAAACCCACGCGGACACGGGGAGAACATGCAAACTCCGCACAGAAAGGCCCTCGCCGGCCACGGGGCTCGAACCCAGGACCTTCTTGCTGTGAGGCGACAGCGCTAACCACTACACCACCGTGCCGCCCCGGTAAATAATATATTTATTTTTTCTTAACTTTTTTTTAACCCTAACCCTAACCCTAACCCTAACGATTACTCCTGATCCAAATAGTGATCCAATTAACAGCCCTTTCTAGGTTGAGGTGAGTGTATTTGAGGAGGAAAACCATCACAGCATTCAGGATGAGGCTACTTCAGGACAAGGAACCTGTGAGGGGGATGTACGGTTGTTTACATGCTCCATATCCTTTCCACTAGGAGGCGGCCTTTAGCTGAGTATGTTATTGTTGACAACACGACACAAGACCGAACATGGTAACATTCACTGCAAAAGGAGTTCACATGGACCTGGTTGCATCTTTTGGTACAATGGGTGATTGGAGTGACCTTACACTCTGAGTGTAGACTATGGTACTAGTACTCATGATCAATTCTCATATTTCTGTAAGACCCTGTATCACCCTGAGGAGAAACATGGTCCAACATCCATGGTTGTGAAGAAGAATAAAGCATTAAGAGTCACCATCCATCTTGTCTTGATGAAAATGATGTAAACAAGCCTAGCATCTCCCGTCTTCTAGGAAAGCAACCTGCAGAGTCTCGATCCAGCCCAATCTACGCACCTCATGTAGCTAATTAGTATCTTCATAGCACGTTAATTAGCTGAATCAGGGATGATGGATGTGGGTTGGAGTTAAACCTTGCAGGAGAGCAGAAGACTGTGATTATAAAACAGAACAGACGATAAAACTGTTCATTACTGATGCACTGCAGCACGATATGAGTTCGTTTGGTCCCTTGGGATTTTTTTTCTATAAATGTGATGCATAGTGGAGAACTTAAAGCCTATGTAGGTGATCAATGAAGGAACACTAATATGTAGCACATCATTATGTTTTAAACAACTACATTTTTTTGGGTGACAAAAATCTATTGACGGTGTGCATTTTCTTGCTGTGATTTCCTTAGGAAAGGAAATCTCGACCTTTTGTTGGTGTGTACTGCTGTGTGGAACCTTGAATGTTTCCCTGTCAGACAGTAAACCAAGAACTCTTAATTACAATCCCATTATCCCGTTCACCCAAAGGAGGATGGGTTCCCTTTGCGTCTGTTTCCTCTCAAGGTTTCTTCCTCCTTGCTCATCTAGTCTCTGGCTTTCTCATTACGGATCAAGAGCTACATCCATATTTCTATAAAGCCACTTTGACGCTCTGTCTGTAAAAACACTATCCAGATACAAGTAGCTGCTGAAGGGGTTCTGATGCAGTTAATGTCTTCCGAGCCAGGAGCAGAAGCAGAGCGACATACAAGCACAGAGCCATGAGCAAGCATCGAGGGATCTTTAAGAAGGATTAAAATATCTGT